>NW_006160024.1:362685-367361 GCF_000334495.1 Tupaia belangeri chinensis
GGGGTGGGGAGTCGGCCGGCGGGCGCGGGCATGCCGGGACCCCGCGGGGGACGCTGCAGCCGGAGCCTGGAAGGGGCCGCGCCGCCACCGTCTGAACTAGGATGTCCCGAAAATGAAGGTGTCAGCTGTGATGCATGTTTAAAAGGAAACTTTCGAGGTTGCAGATATAAGTGTTTGATTTGCTGCGATTACGATCTTTGTGCATCGTTATGAAAGTGGTGCAACGACAAGGCATACAACTGACCACCCAATGCAGTGCATATTAACAAGGGTAGATTTTGATTTGTACTATGGCGGGGAAGCTTTCTCTGTAGAGCAGCCACAGTTTTTTACTTGTCCCTATTGTGGAAAAATGGGCTATAGGAGACATCTCTTCAAGAACATGTTACTTCTGGGAACCAGCTGTTAGCGTAATGGCTATGTCGCTAGATTCCCACGTAGTCGACCGTGGTTCGCGTCCTGGACCCAGTGGCTTAAAACGCACCCCAGGCGCGTGTGCGTGCGTGCCCAAGATCCCAAGAGGAGAATGGAGGAGAAGGGATTGTGGTGTGACCATCCCCCCTGGGGGGGTGATTTCTCGCTTTCAGTCTCTATGTCTCTCTCTGTCTCTGGCGAGCATACGCCCCCTATAGCAAAAAAAACTCTCAAAAAAATAAAAAGAACATGTTACTTCTGAACACGCAGAAACATCAACAGAAGTGATTTGTCCAATATCTGCAGCACTACCTGGAGGCGACCCTAATCATGTCACAGATGACTTTGCAGCTCACCTTACACTTGAACACAGAACCCCTCGAGATTTAGATGCATCTAGTGGTGTTCGACATGTACTTAGAATGTTTCACCCTGCCCAGGGATTAGGAGGTCTTCCTGCTGGTAGATCAAACACGTGCTTTACTAGCAGTTCTACTGGTGGACTTTCTTCTTCTTAGAGTTCATATTCTCCAAGCAATAGGGAAGCCATGGATCCTACAGCTGTTACAACAACTGCAGCTGCAGATGCAGCTGGAACAGCAGCATGGCAGCAACAGGAGACCGCGGGCAACGCGACCCGGCGCACTAACAAGAGCAGCGTCACCACCACGATCACACAATCCATGGTAACCAACGCAGCTAATACAGGAAGCCGCCAGCAAGCTCTCCAGAATGCCCAGTTTCTCGGGACCAGCAGTTAGCGTTAATGGCTATGTCGCTGGACTCCCACTTAGTCGACCGTGGTTCGAGTCCTGGACCCGATGGCTTAAACTCACGCCAGGCGCGTTGTGCGTGTGTGCCCAAGATCCCGAGAGGAGAATGGAGGAGAAGGGATTGCGGCATGGCCATCCTCCCTGGGGTGAGTGGGGGGATGATTTCCTGCTTTCTGTCCCTCTGTCTCTCTGTCTGGCGAGCGCACGCGCCCTATAGCAAAAAACCCTCTCCAAAAAAAGAAGAAGAAGAAAAAAAAGAATGCCCAGTTTCTCTTAACAAGGTTGAATGATCCTAAAATGTCTGAAACGGAGCGCCAGTCCATGGAAAGCGAGCGCGCAGACCGCAGCCTGTTTGTCCAAGAGCTCCTTCTGTCCACCCTAGTGCGCGAAGAGAGCTCGTCCTCAGACGAGGATGAACGGGGGGAGATGGCAGATTTTTGTGCTATGGGCTGTGTAGATATTATGCCTTTAGATGTTGCTTTAGAAAACCTAAATTTAAAAGAGAGTAATAAAGGAAACGAGCCTCCACCACCTCCTCTTTGATGACATCCCAATTCGCAGACAATGTCCTCTGTGCTGTATTTGCCAATGAAAGTGGACAACAACTATCTTGGGTTTGTTTGGTGATTGTAATTTCAGGTCTGTCACTCTTGTTACATTGTGTACATTCAAAAGGAAGAGAGAAAATATATATGATAATCATTTCCACTTAACTAATGTTTACTCTAGCAGGTACATGTAGGTAGCAGTGCAGGGGTGGTCTCTGCTTCCTGTACCTTGACATGCAACGGCTCTCTTAATACTCCACGTTCAAACTGAAGAGGAAAATTGAAATCTCTGATGAAACTGCTGTGTGTATTTATGAATATTAATGAATAAAAACTGCTTGGATGGTTTACCTTAACATAAACAAAAAAAAACAAAACAAAACTCTCTAAAAACAAAACTTAAAAAAAAAAAACAAACCAAAAAACAAACAAAAAGGAGAGCTCCCTGCACTGGTTCATGGTTAAGGGAGCTGGATTCCACATGACCAACCATGCTGTTCGAATCCTGGCTCTGGTGTCTTGTAAAACATGCCGGGTACATGTGCATGTGTTCCCAAAATCCAGACATGACAGAGAAATGGAAAAGGGACTGCAGCACGATCATGCCCCATGTGGGGATACTTTCTTCCTCTTCCTCTTTCTCGGTCTCTCTGTGGCAATCACATGTGCCCTCTGGCAAATTTTTTTTAAAGTTACTTTATTTCTTTTATTTGACCAGAGAGGGACAGAGTGATAGAGAGAGAGAGCGAGAGAACGACACAGAGAGAGAGAAAGTGAGAAAGCAAGCTGCCAGGTCCAGGGACTCAAACTGCAGTCGGCCATGTGGGAGTCTGGTGCCCTTGACCACCGCGCCATCTGCTGGCCCCCTCTGGCAAAATTTTAAAAAATAAATAAAGAGCTCCCGCTGAAGCTGGAAACTGTGTGGGAGGACTAAGTCTGGCTCCCAGACCGAACTGAACACACTGGACATGGTTGCATGCACCTGAACCTTGGGGCAAATTGTAATGCAGTAAAACTGTCCAAAAAAAATCTCTCATAAAGGCAAAAAATAAACAGTGCTCTCAACTAAAGCAATAAACTCTTTTCTCAGGGTACTAGGCAGTGATAAGACAAAAATCATAAGCAAAAAAAGGGAGTGATCTAAAATAAGTATTATCATCATGAATGGTCATTTGGAAATTTCACAAGAATCAATTAAAAAGCTTTTTACAGAAATCAGTAGGCTTACCCTAGTCAGATAGAAAAATACAGGGAAGTAAGATGATTCAAAATAGCAAGAAAACAAACAAACACAAGGAAAACAAAAAGTCCTAAACATTTAAATTAGCAGTAATATGTACAAAGAAAGAATCTAGTGGCTCTATTTCTTACTTTTTAAAATTGGGGATGGAATCGTAAGATGCAAAAGCCATTTAAATTTTATAAATCTGAGTGCAAATCAAAGTTTGTAAAAATTCTTCATGACAACAGAAATCTTACTAGTCAAGAGACAAATGGGAATGGACATTTGTGTCTCATATACAAAGGACTTCTACGAATGGATGAATGAGGAAAAGAATAATCTAAGTAAAAAATAGACAAAGGATGGAATTCACAGAAGTACCCACACAGCTCTTTGGCTTGTCCTGTTAGTGACAATGTAGGGAACAGGGACTTTTATAGATGCTGGTACAACCCCTATGGGTGTTATTTGCAGATGCTGATGGAAAAACAACATTTTTTAGAGGTTTTTGTCTTAGGGCACATGTGCGCTCAGAAGAGAGACACATAGTGAGAGGGAAAGTGCGAAATCACCCCCCAGGGGAGGTGGCCACGTTGCAATCCTTTCTCTTTCATTATCTTCCTGAGATCTTGGGGACACAAGCACACACCCAATGTGATTTTCAAACCACAGGGTTCAGGACTTGAACTGCGGTCGGCCATGTGGGAGTCCAGCGACATAACCACTATGCTATCTGTTGGTCCCTGATAGAAAATCTAAAAGCACTCTCCTTTCACCTGGCAATTTTGCTTTTGGGAATTAATAGAAGTATTCTACCTAACCAGATTATTATTCAGCATTAAAAGAATGAGGGCTATTCTATACGTAGTTACATTCTCTGCTATACCTTAAGTAAAAGCAGAATTATGCTAGTTGTGCCAAAAATACAGTAGATGGAAATATGTTGGGTCACTGGAAAAGTCATGATGTATTTTTCTATGCAAAAATGCATCATGATTTTCCCAACTACCCAACAGAATCAATTTTGTAGAGTCACAAAAAGTGGGATGTGGCTGCCTCTAGAATGGGACACGTGGAGTCTGAGAATAGGGGCAGGGGAAGGAAACTCACCCTTTACTTTTGAACTGCACCTCAGTTTGAACTTTGTATCATAATGCTAAGGAAGGGAAAAATTAATGGAGAAAAGGTCTAGGTTATAAAGGTCCTCCCAGCTTTAAAAGTCAGTGTTGGGGCAGCTTGATCCCATGTGGCCAATGGTGTGGTTTGAGTCCCAGAACTGGCAGCTTGAAAAACACACCAGGGCACATGTGCGTGTGTGCCTGAAATCCTGAGAATGGAGAAATGATTGAGAGGTGATTTCTCATCCTCCCGCAAGTCTCTTTCCAGTGAGTACATGTACCCTACAGTCAGAAAACAAAGTTGATAAATGCTAAGTTGGCTACCATAATTTCAGAGCTGATTAATGATTCATACAGTTTATAAGAGACTATTTTCAAGATCTGAGATTTTTTCCTTTGAATGATGCTTTTTTTTTAAAAAAAGAATCATTTAATTTTATTTATTGTTCTTATTATTAAAATTTGAGCAGAGTGTGTGAGTAAACAAGTTGCCAGGTCTGGGACTCGAACTGTGGTCAACCATGTGGAGTCTAGCACCTTAACCACCACACCACCTGCTGGCCCCTTGAATGGTACTTTTAAAAAATAGAGGAGTTTGGGA
>NW_006160024.1:367774-401815 GCF_000334495.1 Tupaia belangeri chinensis
GTTCAGCTGCCTCTCCAGGGCCGGCGTGTGGCCTTTGGACCAGCAAGCTGAAGCGGAAAACAAGGTCTGAGAACTTGCAACTTGAGAAGATGATGGTTACCAGCCCTGCATTGCCTCAGGGAAGAACAGGAACTACTCTACCATTCTTGAAGTGAAGGTACTTAATGAGAATAGGACAGTGTGGAATGGGGTAAGTGAAGAGAAGAGGATAGAGAAAGATAGCAAGTGAGCGATAGAGAGACAGGACGTCAGTGAGAAACAGATAGGGTTTATTAACTGTTGATGATGACATGTATAGAATTCTCAACTGGATTGGTCTGAGAAGTGTTTCATGATGGGCAAAGTATTTTTACAAGCAAAACGAGAAATAGCAATTGACTGTTTTATAAAAATAATTAGAATAATAAAGATAATGATTGGGGAAAACAGAAAAGATATGGAATGTTGAAGTGGGGAGATTAATGTCTCTGTACTGACTGACGTGCATGGCATTCCCTTTTGAAGAAACAATGTAACACACAGTAAAGTTATATGTAATCCAATGTAATATGAAGAAGATATGATGATAAAAAATAAAAATAAAAAAAAAAATAGAGGAGTTTACATTCATACCCTAAGTATTGTCACAGCATACAAAATGTGATTTTCCATCCAAAATGTCATTTTGTATGCTATAATGATGTATAGTAAATGAATGGAAATAAGTAAATTTCAATAAAAAAAAAGAGGAGTTAAGGATTTCTATTTTATAGATAGCAATGATTCAATAAAGGACAGGCAAGCTTTATTCATAAAACTTAAAGTACCCTGGATATAGTTAGGAAATTATTTCTTTTTTTACACAAACGGAAAAAATTCAAATTTAGAAAAAAGCTGTCTTGGTCCTTTTTTGGCTTAAAGTATACAGGTCCATATTTAAAATGTAATTTTTTTATTATTAAATTTTTTTTTAAAGAATTTTTTTTTTTACTTTAACTTTATTATTATTTTCCAATTTGACACTAGAGAGAGAGAGAGAGGGAGAGAGGGAGAAAGTGAGAAAGGAAGCTACCAGGTCTGAGACTTAAACCATGGTCAGCCACGTGGGAGTCTAGCGCCTTACCACACCACCTGCTGCCTCTAAAATGTGTTTTTTTTAGTGAATGTCACATCTGAATTATTCTCAGAAAACCTAATATTCCAACAGCAGCCCAGTCAGCCTACTTCCTAGGACCCACTGTACTATTTTGTTGAAATATTTATTACAACTAAGATATATTTAAGGATGTATTCTGTGGAATTTATTTTTAATAAACATTTACATCGACAATCAATTGTGAGAAAAATACTACGGTAAAAAGAGCAGGTTAGCATTTACAGAGTGATTTCCAGGGAGTGTCACATCCAAATGTTATTTTCGCGAGCGCTTATATTCTAAGAGTAACACGATAAGCCTGTTTCGCAGGGTCTTGATCTTGTGTGTATAGTGTTGTTGAAATACTTTCTTCAAGTTTTGCCTTAACAAATCCAATGATGGAAGATGATGACAGTCTGGTATGTTCAACATGATGTGAAAAAATTCATTCCACATATCCAAATGAGGGAGCCTGCAGAGACAAAGCACAGATGATCTTAAAATATAGCCTTGGGACCAGCAGGTGGCATGGTGGTTAAGGTGCTGAACTCTCACATGGCCAACTGCACAGTTTGAGCCCCAGACCTGGTGGCTTAAACATCACACTCGATGTGTGTGTGCACGTGTGTGCCCAAAATCCCAAGAGGAGAATGGAGGAAAAGGGATTGTAGTGTGGCCATCCCACCAAGGAGGTGCTTTCTTACTGTCCATTTCTCTGTCTCTTTCTGTCCCCCTCCAGTGAGCGCATGTACCCTATGGCAAAAAACTTAGAAAGTAGCCTCAACATGCATGGGAATCCCACTCCTGCACTTCACTTCCATAGGCTTGGGCAGTTTAATGTAATAATTCTCACCTAAACACAAGAGAGACAGAGAGAGCGAGAGAGTGAGCATGTGTGAGCACCCCAAACAGGGTCTTGATACCATCATTCACCTTCAGCTCTGCCCAGACCCAGATCATGCACACTTGCATGCCTGGTATACTCAGGGAAACCTCTGGATGTGAGCCCAGAATGAAACTCCCACGTGGGTCAGCCCTGCAGAATGTCATGCTTTACCACTGCAGCACTGTCCAGGCCCCTATTTTTTTTTTTTTTTTTTAAGTAAAATCTACCTGCCTTTGATTAGCTGTCTATTCTATACTGCAAGTCTGACAAGCTGGCATAATGGTCTGATGAGGCCCAGACTGCACATGCGTCAGAGCCTGGTGGACAAGCTGGACTGCCGAGGAAAGAGCTCAGACTGAATTCCAGCTACCACATTTGCTAAAGTTATCTGCAAACATTCCAGCATTTGGAGCTAAGAGTTTGGGGAAAAAGTAGAACATAATTGAATGGTACTCTTATCCAAAGAATTGTGGCCCTTAAGCACTAGGTCTATTGAGAGTTAACTTTGGGCTTTTCTCTCCAGTGGTATCAGGGATGGAAACCTTCTGAATAACCATCTGGTCCTTTGATTATGAGCAAGAGAAAAAAGAAAGTATTTACTAAATGTGATGGCTTGTTATGCAGAACAAAGCACAGATGTCACAAGTTTTCCTCCAGAGCCCAAACCTAACCTTATTATGTATAGTACACAACCTTTCATAAAATTACTTTTGATTCTTTTCCTTTCATTTTTTTGGGGGGGATGAGAACCACGGAGGTTCCAGTTTAAATTCTTTCAAGGTATATAAAGTTGTAGAAAAGTGGGATTATATCAGATTAAGGTTTCTGCATAGCAAAAGATACAGTAACAACCCCTGGAATGGGAGATCTTTGTAAACTATGCCTCAGATAAGGAACTAATAACCAGAAAATACAGGGAAGTCAAGCAGCTTATCTGGAAAAAAAAATTAACCAAATCAAAAGATGGGAAAAGGAGCTGAATAAACAACTCTTGAAGGAAGACATATGAACAGCTAAAAAGCATATGAAAAAATGTTCAACATCTCTCATCATAAGGGAGATACAGAATAAGACCACAATGAGATATAACCTAATCCCGGTCAGAATGATGAAGATTAAAAAAAAACAAAACAATAAATGATAAGTGCTAGTGGGGCTCTGGTGAAAGGGGAACTCTCCTACACTGCTGGTGGGAATGTAAATTGGTCCAGCCACTGTGGAGAACAATATGGAGGTTTCTCAAAGATCTACAAATAGAATTACCCTATGATCCAACAATTCCATTCCTGAACATCTACCCAAAGTACAGGAGAACGCTCAGTTGGAAAGTGCGTGTATGTCTATGTGTACTTTGGTATTATTCATGATTGCTAAAACATGGAACCAACCCAAATAAATATCCACAAACAGATGAATGGATTGAAAAAGTGTGGCACATATACTCTGGAATACTACTCAGCCATAAAAAACAAGACCCTGGCATTTGATAGAAAGTGGATGAATATGGAAGATTTACTGTTAAGTGAAGTGAGCCAGACTATGAAAGAGAAACACTGTATGTATCTAATCAACAAATATCAACTGTCCAAAGTCTATGGTGGAAATGGAGAGATTAGAGGACATAGAAGCACTAAAAATGGTTATAGATTCTGGAGACAATATGGGAAGAAGGTGGGAGAAGAGGAAGAGTATAAGGAAAAATATTAAAGAGGAAAATAGAGGCAAGACATTTATGGGACACAGAAGGAAGTTATTATCTGTTGATGATAATGTGTTTTGTATTCTCAACTGGAGTGGTGTGAAGTGTATTCATGTTGGGTAAATTCACCTTACAAGCAAAGTGATGTACAGTAATTAAATGTATAAAAAATGTAAAGCTGGCTAGGCTGTACGCTGAAGATGAGTGTGCTTTTCTGTGTCTGTTTTCATATGTCAAAAAAAGTTAAGGAAATATAATTGATAAAATGAACATGCAGATACCAAATACTAAGCCCACAGTGTGTTCACACATTATGTTAGGGGAACCATCACGTTGGTAGGAGGAGCTCCTGTCTAGTCATGAATTTTCGTGGAGATTTTAGATGAGAAAATAGTCTGAGAAACCACAGAGCCAGGACTGACAACCCTATCCTGCAACAGAGAGCTGCCTCTCAGATGCCTTTGTCATTCACAAGTGCTGTCATGTACGTTAAGATTCCCTTTGCTTTGTATACACATCTGAGAAAACTAGGATAAGTATTACTCCCATTTCCATTGACAAGAAAATGAACAAGCAAAATCCTGAGGCTCAGGGATGGTGGGTGATTCCTCTAGAGGGTGGAGAGAAGCTTCTGAGTGTGTCCCGAAGGCCAGCCATTCAGCCAGGCACCGTCTCTGATTCTGTGAGGATGGGTGTCTTTTTTTTTTTTTTAAGTGCCAGAGTGTGTGTGCACATATGCATGAGAGGAGGGAGAGACAAAAGACCGAGAAAGCTCCTTCCAACAGGGTTTTGGCCACATCGCAATCCTTTTCCCCTCATTTCTCTATCCTGTCAGGATCCCGGGCATGCACACACATGCCCAGAATGTTTTTCAGGCCCTTGGGGCCAGCACACAAACCATGGTCAACCATGTGAAATGCAGTTCTCTCTGCACAGTGCTTAACCACTGAGCTATAAAGGGCTGGTCCTGGCTGCCCATGTTTTTTTTTTTTTTAAAGAGAAATTTTTGTCATAGGGTGCATGTGCTCACCAGAGACAGAGACAAAAAGTGAAAAATCCCCCCAGCAGCTCACCAGAGACAGAGACAAAAAGTGAAAAATCTCCCCAGCAGAAATGGCCGCACCAAAATCCCTTCTCCTCCAGTCTCTCAGGATTTTGGGAACACATGCACGCACACATGGTGTGAGTTTTAAGCTGCTGGGTCCAGGACTCAAACCATGATTGACTACATGGGAATCCAGTGATGTAACCATTACGCCATCTGCTGGTCCCCTGGCTGCCCTTTTTTAAAAAAAAAAAATTATTATTATTATTTTAAATTTGCTATATGGCATGTGTGTTCACCAGAGAGAGACAGAGAGAAAGTGAGAAAGCAAACCACCAGGTGTGGGACTTGAACCATGGTCAACCATGTGGGAGTCCAGCGCCTCAGCCACCATGCCAGCTACTGGCCCAATGGCTGCCCATTTTTACAAATGGGGAAACAGCAGTATGACCTGCTGTGTGACAGTTATGTGACCTGATCACTGTGCACAGGCCCAGGACTGCACACTGCCACTGTGCTGGCAGGGTCTGGGCTTTCCATGCAGTGGCAGAGAACCTTTCTGTGCTGAAGCAACCAAGCCTACTTTATTCATTCTCGGTCACTGTAGCACCAATGCTGATACCCACCTTCTGAAAAGACCTTCGGGCTTCCAGACTCCTCCTTCATTTTTCACTTTCATGTAAGTGCCAAAGAGCATGCAGTAAACTGTTGCAGCCACGCCAAAGTAATCAATCTATTCAGAAAACAGGTATTTCTGACTTAGTCCTTTACAGGTGAGTATATTACAATACCAGTCTAACCTGGCAGCAAGTGAAATCCTTGCAGGAGTTAAAGAATTCTAGAAGCCTTCCATTGACTTCCCACTATTACGTCCTTTGAATACCCGTCTACTCTAGGCTTTGCCAGAGGCTCCCAGGGAAGTGGACCACCCAGGCATCCTGAAGTGGTCCCCTGGAAAGGTCTGTCCTTCTCAAGCCACTGTGTTGTCAGGTCCTTTGTTCTGTCACATGGGAAAACGACACCCTCGTCCCTCTCCACATGGACAGTCCGGATGTCCTCCCAGTCCCCTCCTGGGGACTCATCATTGTTCTGACAGCACTCCAAGGCCTCTGGGCATACGATGTGCTCATAACAGAAAGGAACACTCCGGTACGGCCCACGTGCGCAGGACAGGAGATGACTGTTTATTCCCCTGACTCACCCCAGGAGATGCTAAACCACCACTTGTGCAGCCTGTGGCCTCACTGCCAGTGACAACTTACTAGAAATAAGACCTGCCATTGACCCCCTAATCATGGGCATAGGCTCCTGGCGAGACACGGTTCTTACCCGGAAACAGGGCAGTCGACTTTGTTAACCCAGGTTCAAAACTTGCCATTTACCCAGTAAGTATTCTCTTTCCTGGTCATGTAGTATTCTAGTTTGTTAAACATTCTGAGCCTTTTGGATGTGGTAACGCATCTGGAATCTAACTGCACCACCTATCAGGTCGGCCGCCTTGCCTTAGTGCAGCACAGGTAATAGCCAAGGCTTGCTCAGCTCTACCCGAGTCTCCCTGTGAGCCCTGGCCATAAAGGAAGCCAAGAGAGCCTGATGCAATCTCAACACACCACGCTGGGTCCTTCCATGTGGTGGAAAGGAAGTCCAGAGTGTTAACAGACCATTGAAACACTTTGTTCCTGGGATCGAACTCAGAATACCCCTGCTTCCTCTTTATAATAACAGAGTCTATAACTAATTAATAAGAAATCTTTTTCAAGAATAGAATATCATCCCTGGCTCAGTCTTAATTTCCATTTCTTCTTCAAGAGCTGCCTAAGAGATGAGTTCAAACTATTGGGTCATCAGTTAAGTCATGATGTGCTTCTCTATACAAAAACGCATCATGACTCTTCCAACAATCCAGCAGACACCAGATTCATTTAGAATATCTGGTAAGTGCAATAAAGGGAAATTCTCAGACCTCTCAGTTTGGTTCCCTACCTGGTAGTTCCATGGTTTGTTACTGAGCATCTCAATGCACTGAAAACCGGATGTTTCACATTTCGCTGTAAATGTCGTCCCTTTGGGAAACAGTTTCATGTCTATACTCTGACCCAGGTCAATCAGGGCCAAGCCAGCAGATAAGTCGTCCTCTTCGCCATCCTGTTCCAAAAATCTGTATTAAACACAAACAAGGGCCAGCGGCATGAGCACAGATGATAAAGGCTGAGAAACGCTAAGAGCAGAACCCCGATGGAAGCACGCTTGCCTGTTTCCAAGCATGAAATTGTCTGGCTTGATGTCTCCGTGAATGATTTCACAGGCGTGGACCTGCTCGATCATGTGGAGCATGCCGATGGCAAAGGAGATGACAAGGGCTTGAGGCATCACTTTCTCAGGGGTATTTTTATAGAGATTAACGGCATTCTAGAAACAACGGAAATGAAACCCTGAGTTAGCTACATGGGATCGATGAAATTTCAAGTCAAAAAGCTTTGCCCCCACTCACCCACAAAAGTTCCGATCATAAAAAGTTATGTGCAAAGCCAAGCCATTACGTAGTTTGAATTTCTTTTTTTTTTTTTTGAAAAGGTTTTTGCTATAAGGTGTGTACGCTTGCCAGACAGACAGAGAGACAGAAAGTGAGAAATCACCCCCCAGGGGGATGGCCACACCGCAATCCCTTCTCCCCGATTTTCCTCTCGGGATCTTGGGCACACACGCACATGCGCCTGGCATGAGTTTTAAGCCGCCAGGTCAGGGACACGAACCACGGTCGACTACATGGGAGTCCAGCGACAGCCATTACGCTAACTGCTGGTCCCACGTATTTTGAATTTCTGTTGCCATCATAAGAATGAACATACGTACTAGTAATGTTCCATAGCTGTAGAGATCCCCAACTAGTAAACTACCATTCTGGAAGAAGTGGGCGGAGTAGAATTTGATAAACATGTGGTGCACAGATGGCTTCAGTCTCTCCATCAGCTGCACCCCAATGTAGAACTCCCACAGGTTGGCAGGCTTCTGGACCTGAAAATCAGGTAGATGACATTCATGTTCAGCCTCACATCCTGGAAAATGACAGCAAGAAAGTAACCTCTATCCCCAATAAATGAAGAGGGGGAGACAGTGACAGGCTAGGAACTGCCATGCGATATGGGACTTGCTGCAAGATCGTTTCAGTAAAAAGGCTCTTTTGAATTCTTACAGTTTCCAATTTTTAATTGTTGACTGTAAACATAAATGAAAATACCACCAGCTTAAAAAAAAACACACACAACAAAGACAAGAGGTTGGCAAACTAGAGTTCTAAAATTCATTTCTTTTTTTTTTTTGAGAGATTTTTGTTATAGAGCACATGAGCTCACTGGAGACACAGAGAGAGTCAGAAAGTAAGAAACCATTCTCCAGGAGGGATGGCCACAGTACAATCTCTTCTCCTTCCATTCTCCTCTTTAGATTTTGGGCATGCACAAACATGCATCCGGTGTGAGTTTCAAACCTCCAGGTCTGGGACTTGAACCATCATCAACCATGTGGGAGCCCAGTGCCTTAATCAATATGCTACCCGCTGGCCCTTAAAATTCATTTCTATACTGTACAAAACCTGCTCAGCTCACTTACCTTTAGAACAAACTTGTGTTTATCTTTAGCATTGTTCACATCTAAGTGGGTAGTTTCATAAACCTGGGCAAAGGCCCCTTCTCCAAGAAGATGATCAATGTAGACCAGCAAAGAACCTTAGAAGATAAATAGGCCAAAATGACAAAAAGGCTCAAAACATTAAGGACTTTACCAGCACGAAGATTTATAAACTTTTTCTGATGCTTCAATTGCTTTTCTACAGGCTCCTTAGGAAATATTTTGATTAAAGTTAAACAATGATCTGCCACAGAAGAGGTCCCCTTATCAAATGATCTGATGGAGGAACAAGGGCAGCCCTGCTGGGGCCAGGGCTGTGTCTCGGCTCAGTGGCTGCAGGTGGTCATTGTCTCTTCATTCGTGTTTTCATGGGTCGCAAAGAGTCATACCTTTCTGCCTGTCTTCCAAGACCATTGAAATGTGAGAAGGAAGGGACACAAAAAATCTTCTGTATGATTCTAAACAAAGTTCTTTGAAAAATGTGCTTTGCCACCAAATATTGTGTTGTCAGTAAAGCCATGACATATTTGTTTAATGCAAAATGCATCAGGACTTTTCTGATGACTCAATTAAAAGGGCCAGGTACAATTGCACCAATATTCGCAACAGATCATTTTAAAACATTAAGTAAAACTTTCATTTTAGAATAGTTTTCAGTTATAGGAAAGCTGCAGGGAGTGTAGTTTGTGTAGTTTCCATACATTCTGCACCTTCCTTCCTCGGTGCTCAGTGTTACAGAACCCCGGCATTTTGTCACTAGAGTAGGACCAGCGGGAGAAGGCGACTGCTAACTAAGCCCGCACTTTATTCAGCCTTCCTAGTCTCCTCCTGTGCCCAGGACACAGTGCATTAGTCATCACGTTTCCTGAGCCTCTCCTGGACTGTGAGCTTCTCAGGTGTTCCTTACTTTTGATGACCTTGACAGTTCCAAAGGCCATTCACTGGTCAGGTATATTGAAAGTCCCTCATCTGGGTTTATTTGATATTTTTCTTGTGAGTAAACTAAGACTACTGGTTTGGGGGAGAAAGACCACAGAGGTGAAGTTGCAGATTTTTAAATTCATATGTAAAACAGAAAACACTAGATTTCTACTTTCTAACCTGGCATATAAGAAGCTTGGAAGTCCTCTCTGGATGGAAAATCTCATTGTGTATGCTGTAATGATGTACAGTGAATGAATGCAAATAAATTGGAAAGAAAAAAAAAAAAAAAAAAAAGAAGCTTGGAAGTCCTCATTTCACACTCACAATAAGAAAAAGAATAAGTGAAAATCAACAACTCTTCTTAGACCCATTAAAAAACTGAGGGCATAGGGCAAACCGCTGGCCCCAACATCTGGGAGAAAGACAGGCAGACACAGAGAAGTACAGCTTGCCAGGCAGGCCCAGGAGCAGAGACCACTGCTGTAGCCGTACTGGGGCTACAATGGGAAGCACTGCACGTCTCAGACCTTATTAAGGAGTCTCTAGGGAAACCTAAAGACCACAGGGAAAGGAAAATAAGAATACAAAGGGAAATTATAGCTTCTAATACTTAAAGTGGCAGTGAACAGTAAACAGCCTAACTCCCAACCAGATAAGCATAAACCCTCACACTAAAGGCATAGTTATCTCAGTTTCCTTTACCTTGTACATCGGGTCTGGCTCTTAACAAAAACTTACAAGTTATTCTATAGGATGGAAAGGAGAGGTTCGGGGGGAAAAAAAAAGTTTTTAAAAAAAAAAAAAAAAAAAAAAAAAAGAAATCCTCCAAATAGCTTGAAGAGATGAAGAATTAGAAACAGGCAGATATAGCTGGGATTTTGGAGCAATCAGAAAAGGAACTTAAGAAAATATATAAGATTAATATGCTAAGGACTCTAATGGAAAAAGTGGACAATGTGGTTGGAAAAAGTGGGGAATGTAAGCAGAAGGACGGAAACTAAAAAAGAAGCCAATGAAAAGGACAGAAACAACTAGAAAAGCCCACTGTGACGGAAACGCAGAATGCCTTTAATAGCTCATCAATTGACTGCACAGCCGGGAAAAGAATCAGGGACTTGAAGAGATGCCAATAGAAACATCGAACACCGATATGCAAAAAGAAAAAAATAATGGAAAAGATGGAAGAGAATAGTCAAGAACTATGGGTCAACTACAAAAGATATAACATGCAAAATAGAACTGTAAGAGGGGGAAAATCAGAATAATGGCTGAAAATTTTCCAAAATTCATGACGGAGACCATAGTACCGGTCCAGTACACTCAGACAGCACCAAGCAGAATAAGTATAAAAAAATGTATTCCTAAGCATGTCACATTCAAACTCCAGAAAATCAAGGACAAAATTAAAATATTAAATAAAGTCAGAGAAGTTAAAATACTTTACTTACAAAAACAAAGATAAAAATTACATAGGATTTCTTAGAAACTATAAGGAAAAAGAAAGTAGACTAAAATATTTTAAAAACTACTGACATAGAATTGCATCCAGTGAAATTATCTTCTTAAAAAAAAAGTGGCACATATACACAGTGGACTGCTACCCAGCCATAAAGAATATCACCTGTCATTTGACACGGAATGGACAAATCCTGGAAGTTAAAATACTAAGTAAAACAGCACCAGGCTGGAAGACAAGTATCTATGTCCCCACTTAACCGAATGTCCTCACTTAGCAGCAAAAAAGAAAAAGCAGCACTCAGAGTAAAAAGGCCACTGACAATTCAGTAGATGCTCCTCCCCTGCCCCAAAAGGGAACAGAATGGGTAAAAGACAGACTTTTCCTTTAAGAAGCTATAGAGATGGGAAGCATACAAAAAGATACTCAACGTTAGTAGCCATAAGGGAAATGCAAATTAAAATCACAACAATATACTACTACACACCAATCAGAATAGATAAAATGAGGGATCAGCAGATGGCATAGTGGCTACGTTGCTGGATTCCCACATGGCCAACTGTGGTTCCAGTTCTTGAAACTCATGCTGGGTGTGTATATGTGTAAGCCCAAGATCCTGGGAGGAGAATGGAGAAGGGATTGCAGTGTAGCCATCCCCTTGGGGGTGATTTCTCACTTTCCCTCTCACTGTCTTTGCCTCTCTCTCCCCCCATTGAGTGCACACACCCTAAAGTTAAAAAAAAAAAAAAAAAAAAAAAAACAAACAAACAAACAAAAAAAAAAAAGGATAAAATGAAAAATCATGGCAACATCAAATGCTGGCAAGGATGAGGAGAAACGGGATCACACCTACACAGTAGTTTCATTATGCATGGCTTTCTTTGTCCTGTTTGGGGTTTGTTGTGCTGCTTGAAGCTCTGGCTTGAGGTCTTCTACCAGTTTAAAATGCATGTACTAAATGAAAGAAGCCAAGCTGAAAAGGCTAGACACCTTTCCATATAATGATTCCAACTACACTGTAGTCTGGAAAGAGTAAAACTAGAGAGACAGTGAAAGGACTGGCAGTTGTCAGAGGTTGAAGGGCAAGGAGTAAGGCATGGGGTAGGGGGTTTTCAGGGCAGTGACACTGTTCCACACAATATATTCATGATGGGTACATGTCATCACACACTTGTTAAACCCCACAGAAAAAAATAATGGAAAAGATGGAAGAGAATAGTCAAGAACTATGGGTCAACTACAAAAGATATAACATGCAAAATAGAACTGTAAGAGGGGGAAAATCAGAATAATGGCTGAAAATTTTCCAAAATTCATGACGGAGACCATAGTACCGGTCCAGTACACTCAGACAGCACCAAGCAGAATAAGTATAAAAAAATGTATTCCTAAGCATGTCACATTCAAACTCCAGAAAATCAAGGACAAAATTAAAATATTAAATAAAGTCAGAGAAGTTAAAATACTTTACTTACAAAAACAAAGATAAAAATTACATAGGATTTCTTAGAAACTATAAGGAAAAAGAAAGTAGACTAAAATATTTTAAAAACTACTGACATAGAATTGCATCCAGTGAAATTATCTTCTTAAAAAAAAAGTGGCACATATACACAGTGGACTGCTACCCAGCCATAAAGAATATCACCTGTCATTTGACACGGAATGGACAAATCCTGGAAGTTAAAATACTAAGTAAAACAGCACCAGGCTGGAAGACAAGTATCTATGTCCCCACTTAACCGAATGTCCTCACTTAGCAGCAAAAAAGAAAAAGCAGCACTCAGAGTAAAAAGGCCACTGACAATTCAGTAGATGCTCCTCCCCTGCCCCAAAAGGGAACAGAATGGGTAAAAGACAGACTTTTCCTTTAAGAAGCTATAGAGATGGGAAGCATACAAAAAGATACTCAACGTTAGTAGCCATAAGGGAAATGCAAATTAAAATCACAACAATATACTACTACACACCAATCAGAATAGATAAAATGAGGGATCAGCAGATGGCATAGTGGCTACGTTGCTGGATTCCCACATGGCCAACTGTGGTTCCAGTTCTTGAAACTCATGCTGGGTGTGTATATGTGCAAGCCCAAGATCCTGGGAGGAGAATGGAGAAGGGATTGCAGTGTAGCCATCCCCTTGGGAGTGATTTCTCACTTTCCCTCTCACTGTCTTTGCCTCTCTCTCCCCCCATTGAGTGCACACACCCTAAAGTTAAAAAAAAAAACAAAAAAACAAACAAACAAACAAACAAAAAAAACTTCTGTAAAAATAAAAAAAGGATAAAATGAAAAATCATGGCAACATCAAATGCTGGCAAGGATGAGGAGAAACGGGATCACACCTACACAGTAGTTTCATTATGCATGGCTTTCTTTGTCCTGTTTGGGGTTTGTTGTGCTGCTTGAAGCTCTGGCTTGAGGTCTTCTACCAGTTTAAAATGCATGTACTAAATGAAAGAAGCCAAGCTGAAAAGGCTAGACACCTTTCCATATAATGATTCCAACTACACTGTAGTCTGGAAAGAGTAAAACTAGAGAGACAGTGAAAGGACTGGCAGTTGTCAGAGGTTGAAGGGCAAGGAGTAAGGCATGGGGTAGGGGGTTTTCAGGGCAGTGACACTGTTCCACACAATATATTCATGATGGGTACATGTCATCACACACTTGTTAAACCCCACAGAATGGGCTCATCAAATAAACCCTAATGTAAAATGCAGACTTTAGTTAACAGTAATGTATCAATATTGGCTCATCGATTATAACGAATGTGCTACACTCATGCAAGATGCTAGTAGGAAAATCGTGTGTGTGTGTGTGTATAAGGGGTAAGTATAGGGGAACTCTATTTTACCCTGAAATTTTCTGTTAAAGTTGCTTGGGGCCAGCTGGGGTAAAGTGACTGGATTCCACATGGCCGATTGTGTGGTTTGAGTCCTGGACGTGGTGGCTTGAGAAACACTAGGCGCATGTGTGTGCACGTGTGCCCAAAACCTTGACAGGAGAGAGAAATGGAGAAGAGCTTGCAGTGTGACCTTTCCTCATGAGGGGTGCTTTCTTACTTTACCTCTTTTTGTCTCTCTAGCTAGTGCATGAACCCTCTGGCAAATTAAAAAAAAAAAGTTATAAAACACAGAGTGTGTTCATTAAAACCTAAAAAGTACATTGTGAACAGCCTTGCTCCCATGGC
Source organism: Tupaia belangeri chinensis (assembly GCF_000334495.1). Classification (NCBI taxonomy): domain Eukaryota; kingdom Metazoa; phylum Chordata; class Mammalia; order Scandentia; family Tupaiidae; genus Tupaia; species Tupaia belangeri. The sequence goes on from NW_006160024.1 coordinate 381,717, forward strand.
TATCTATAGCCACCCAGTCCCCCATTCCAACTCGCCATCTGAACTGAGTATCCCACAGGAGTTCTCTAAAGACACTCCTAAATGTGAATGCATATTATCACGCCCCCTTGAAGTAACAAACAGCAGCATAGTACATATTGTTCTGTTATTTCCTTTCATTTTTTTTTGCTCTAGAGGGAGATAGAGAAAGTGAGAATCATTCCTGGGGGATGGGACGTAGAGGTGGGGACAGCCATGCCACAATCCCTCCTCCACTCCGTCCTTGGGATTTTGGGCATGCACACGCAGGCACCTAGCATGTTTTATAAGCCACAGGGTCCAGGACTTCAAGAGCAAAGTTGGCCATGTGGGATCCAGCTGGCTTCACCACCACACCACCGCCTGGCCCATTCTGCTCTTTTCACTTAACAGTATGTTTTGGAGATCATTTTCTGTTGACGGTGTTTCCTGGTTGTTACTAATTTTACTATGGAAGTGTACCATCGTATCTGTAGGAAATTCTCAAAAGTGGATGGCTGGGTCTAACAATGTATGCATTTTTAATTTTGACAGAGATTGCCAAATTGCCCTCTGTAAGTTACAGCCCCAACAGCAATCACAACCATAGCCAAGGTTTAGCAAAATGTTCTCAGCTTAATATTATAGATATAACTCTTTACTAGAGATGGGAAGGAGGAAGAGGAAAATCTTCCTGCCCTCCACTCTTCTCTCTCTCACACACACGCGCATGCACGCACACAGACACACACATACACACACACTAACTTCTCATAGGGAAATAAGAATTTAAAATTCGATTACACAAATAATTCTTACCCAATTGAAATTCAGTCTTGGGCCTGATGACTGGAAGTTTACAACGCCATTCAAAGGTATTTGGATAAGAACTCACTGGTTTAGAAAGTCCAGATAGAAATTTGAAAATCAATGCATCATCCCATGGGTTCTCAACAGTGAGGTCTTAAAGGAATGGGACAAAGGAAAAAAAAGGAACACAGATTCAGTACCTAAGAATTTTATCAATGAAACAGAGTGAAGACATGTACTAAGTAAGCTCTCAAAAATTTTATAGAACACTGATTTAAATAATAAAGAACAATTTCCAAAAGTCAAATTGGTAGTTCCACAGGTGATTGTTTGCCATTTTTAACCTACAGGTTTAGATTGAGGCTGTGACAAAGGCAACCAGCACCAGGTGCGTCTTCCCCATTCACCGCCTGCGTGGGGGGAGCTAGGATTAGAACTAGCCAGTGCATCTCCAGGATCTGTGCTGCTGACCCTTAGGTAAGGCTGTGTCTGTGTAACGTGAGGGCTGTGGAAAGCTGTTTAACCGTGAACCTTAGTTTACTTTTCTGTAAACTGACGGTAACGGTATTAGATGAAATGCCCGGCACATAGTAGGCCCTCAAATCCCAATTTCCTCTTCTAACAGTGGTAATTTTGGTACCTTCTAAAATTAACATGGACCTGCCCTTCGACTACGCTGCTGCTGTACTACAATGTGAAGCAATATGCATGTTCTGTCTGAACTCAGTGACGTCTGTTCTACTTGAGAACATTCAAGCCCCCACTATGGGCTTCCTTCATAGAAGAGCTTTTCCTAGGCTACTGTCCTTATTCAGAGGTACAATTAAGGCTGAGTAATTATTCATACTTGGAGCAGGGATAGTCCCAGATGAACCAGTCTGCATCCACTCTGCTTGGAGCCCAGTGACAGCATCTGGTGGATCCTCTGCAAGAGCAAGGCCCGTGTCTGTGAGTCTGCAAGCCTCCAGGCCCCGCTCAGCCTCATGGGTAAGTACACCACCTGCAGCAGGCTGGCTCACACAGAGTAAGGCTGCTGAAGATATGCTGGTGGGGAATGCCTGTTCTCCCGGGCTTTTCTCTTGAATTGGACTAGATGTATGAAAGAAAGCAGACAAAAACACTGCATAATTAGACACCGATAGATTTGATCACGTAAAATCCCACAAAACAGTTTCTTTTTCTTTTTTTAAAAAGAATTATTTTATTTAACTTTGTTCATCATGATTATTTTAAAAAAATTGATGAAAGAGACAGAGAGAAAGAGCAGCAGTGAGGGGTGGGGGGAGAGTGAGAAAACGCGCCACCAGGTCGAGGATTTGCACTGCGGACAACCAGTGGGAATTCAGCACCTTAATCACCATGCTACACCTGCCACCCCCACGTTCATTCCAAAACCAACATTTCACAATAGCCTCACAGACTGAGTTGATTAAAGCATTTTCTCTAGACAAACATGCAAATATAGAGCTACGACAGTATAAATAGAAATAAAAAAAAAATCAAAGATATGGGCATGTTAGAGACATAGGTGAAGTGATAGATTGGAATGGGTTTATTTCTCCCAAGCTGCATCTAAGCAACACTACTGAAATCAAGACTGAATATTTATTTTATGCCCAAAATGGCTTCTTTTATAACATTGAGACAAACAGAAAATGTCAACCTTAATCTAACAACTCAACACCATGTGGAAATATATGCATATATAAAAAAAATCACTGATTTCATTATTGATGGATTTCATATTTGTGAATTTGCCTGCACGCTGAATTTGTAACCCTGAAGTCAATATTCATTGTGATTTTGCAGTCATTTGCAGATACACAGTGAGATAAAAAACTTGAGCCATCCAACACATAACATTCTCAGCTCAGGTTGTAAAAGGTGGTGGGACCAGCAGTTAGCGTAATGGCTATGTCGCTGGACTCCTACGTAGTCGACCGCAGTTCGCGTCCCAGACCCGGTGGCTTAAAACACGCTGGGCGCGTGTGCGTGTGTGCCCAAGATCCCGAGAGGAGAACAGAGGAGAAGGGATTGCGGTGTGGCCAACCCCCCTGGGGGGGTGATTTCTCGCTTTCTGTCTCTGTCTCTTTCTGTCTGTCTGGTGAGCGCACGCGCCCTATAGCAAAAACCTCTCCAAAAAAAAAAAAAAGGTAGTAACTGTTCTTGTTTCAGCTCTCATACTGTAAATAAGTATCCTTTTGGTGGTACGCTTAGTGCCATTTTTTTGGGTATTTTTGCTTTTTGTTGGTGACGTCACTGTTTAAAATGGTACCCAAGTATCATGTGTTGAAGTGCTGGCTAGCGTTCCCAAGCGTAAGAACTCTCTGATGGAGAAAATACATGTATTAGATAAACTTTGTCCAGGCAGAAGTTATGGTATTATTGGATATGGGTTCAGTTTTAATGAATCGATAATACATATTAAATAAATGCCTTTAAACAAAACGTTGTGACCAAAGTCTCACGGGACCTTTAGTTTGTATTTCCCATAGGAACAATGGCTCAGTATTTGCTAATTTGGTGTTCATGGTGACTTTACAGAACAGAACTACAGTGAATAACAAGAATCGACTTATATATCTCCACACACATCCACATGTGTATCCACAAACATAGAAATATATATCTACATATATCTTTATACATATAATTTCATATGCTGATATTTCCACTTATCACAACCAGTTTTCATACTGCGTATTTTTTTTGGAAATTTTTGCTATATGGCCCGGGTGCTCACTGGAGACAGACAGATACGGAGAAGGAGGGAGGAGAGAGAAAGCACCCCCAGGGAGGATGACCATGCTGCAGTTCCCTCTCTTCCATTTTCTTCCTGAGATTTTGGGCATGCATACACATGTACCAGGCATGTTTTTCAAGCCACCAGGTCCAGGACTCACGATGCAGTATGAATCTAGCTGCCTTAGTCACTACACCTCCAGCTGGCCCCATAACCGTGTGTGTGTGTGTGTTTTAACTAATTAAATTTTAGAAATAACTTTAAAGAAATGCAAAAATAATAAAGAATCTCCATATACCCCTCACCCAATTTATGCTGTTATCAATGTATTCTCATTACAGTGGTACCTTTGTCAAAACTAACTAATCGACAATTTTTTAATAATACTATGAGCTAAGCTCCAGACTTCATCTGGAATCACCTGACTTTCCACTAACGTCCATCTGCTCCACGACCCAGTCCTGGATATTATACTGCAGTTAGTTTCATATTTCTTTGCTTCTTTCTTATCTGTGAAAACGTCTTAGTCTTTCCCAGTTTCCCAAGACAGTTTTGAGGTGTACAGGACCAGGTGTACTAGAGCAGGTCCTTGCATCTGGGTATCTCTGCTGTTTTCTCTGTGACCAGACTGGGATTACTGGTGTTTAGGAAGGAAGTGACAGCGGTACGACGCCTCCTCACCGCACCGTATCACTGTGACTTATCGCTGGTGACATTAATCATGATCACTTGGACTCCTACGTACTGCCAGGTCTCTCGGCTTTCCAATTGTGGATTTTAACAACTGTATACTATTTAATCCAGTGGATGCACGCTAGCATGGAACAATTCCACGCTTCCTACATATTGAAATACTTTCATTTTATGCTATAACCAAACAGATCCAAGGTATCCTTTATGCAGAGAGAGTTGTTTCCAAACCCTTGTACATCGCTAGGTGCAACATAAGTGCTCAAATTACGGTGGGTGTATAAGTGATTAACAAAACCCTTTAACTTTCTCCATGAGCATCTGAGTTTTAGGTAACTTTCCATCTCTTTTCCCCTGGGAACATGACAAGGTAGAAAAGCACCTTGCTACCATTGCTTATGGCAAAAACAAGCCTCACTGGCAAACTCCATTAGACTAGGAGAAATATAAATACAGTAGTCCTCTCTTATCCAAGGGGATATGTTCTGAGAGCCACAGTGAGTGCCCATGAAAGAAATACCACAAAAAATAAATTAAAAAAAAAATTTCTAGAGAGCACATAAACTTGCCAGAGAATACCAGGGAGGGTGAGGAAAAAGGGAGAAAAAAACCCCAACACCACAATCTCTTCTTCATCACATCAGGGTTTTGGGCACATACAAGAAAAGTATACCTGGCCCACGTTCCAGCTGCTGGGGCCGGAATTTAAACCATCGTCAGTCATGTGGTATCTTGTTCCCTTAACCTCTAAGCTATGGGGCCGGCCTGAAAAAAACCTTATTGCACTGTACTCATCTATTTTTGGACTGCAATTGACTGAAATTGCAAAAAGCACAACTGCAGATAATGGGGAGACTGCTGTACTTGCTGAGAACCCACAGCTTCAGGCTTTCTAGTGTCTGTTTCCCCGGGGACCCCGGAAATGAAATCCATGGAGTTGGAAAAACCACCTGTTCTCATGGGAATAGGCCCCTGTGCTAGGGAAGCTCCTATACCCATGTGAATCCTGCGTGACTCTCACTTCCTTCGAAAGGGATTAGAACATGGGGCTCAAAAAAACAGTTCACTAGACAGTATGTATGTACCCTGCTGCCTTACAATTTCTAAATGAACTTTATGCCAAGTATGGCTCCTGGCAGTCTTGTGAGTCAAAGTTCAGAGGGGTTTAGGAAGACTGTGGGTGGGCAGTGCCGACTGTGCCTGTTGGGTAGAATTTTAAATTACAAGGCAAAACTCTCTTTAATTTGCATTAGTTTACTTATTAAAGAGTTAACTATTTTTTCTTCTTTTGTTTTTGACAGAGATTTTTATGATAGGGTGTGTGTGTTCACCAGAGATATAGAGACAGACAGATACAGAAAGTGACAAATCACCTCCCCAGTGAGGATGGCCATGCTTCAACCCCTTCTCCTCCATTCTACTCTTGGGATTTTGGGCATGCACCCTCACGTGCCTGCCATGAGTTTTAAGCCACCAGGCCTGGGACTCGAACCACGGTCAACCACATGGGAGTTCAGTGACATAACCATTACACCATCTGCTGGGCCTGAGTTAACTTTCCTTACTTGGTTATGTAAATTCTGTTCATGTCTTTTATCTAATGATTTTTTCACTATAGTTTTAGTTTACAAAGAGGTTTTTGGTAATAAGAGGTAGAACAGTTTATTAATAAAAGCAAAGGTTCTCAAATCAGAAAAATATGGGTTCAAATTCCACTTGTACAAATTAGAATCTGTGTGACTTTAGATCAGTGATTTGGCCCTCTGAGACCTGGTTTCTTTATATATAACAGGTAAGAGTTCCTATAAATAAAACTATTGCAAAGATTTACTAATGGACCTAGTACATGACAGACTAAAGCACTGTGCCTAGAATGCAGTGAAAACTCAAAAATGGCAGCTATTTTTTAGTATTGATTAGATTAACCAGCCTATGCAAATATGGTGGAATTTTACTCCTGCCAAGTATTAATGTACAGTAAATCTGAATTTTGCACCAGTACCTACAAGTTGTAAATATTCTATATTCTTCTTTGTCTTAAAAAAGAAAGTTATTGGGGCTAGCTCTGTAGCACAGTGCAGAGAAGGAAATACCACATGGCTGACTAGGGTTCGAGTCCCGGCCCTGGCATCCTGAAAAACATATTGTCACATGCACGTGTGCTAGGACCCTGGGAGGATAGAGTTGAGGGAAAAACGACTGGGGCATGACCAGGCCCCGTTGGGTGATGCCTTCTCTCCCTATGTGCACACATGTGCCTTCTAACATTAAAAACAAGAAAGTCTTGTTTCCCGAAATGTGACAGGAACAAAGAAGCCATTATTTGCTTACTCAGTTCTGCAATGGCCTTTATGTGCCGGGGTCTTTGCCTGGTAAAAGGACCTCCAAATCTGCTCCCCAAAGGAGTGGAAGTCAGTGACAGAAAATGTTCCCACAGGGAGTCTGTTCCCCAAGCACTCCTCTTATTGCTTGGATATTTCAAGGGCTTAGGTTCATTGTTGTACTTATCCACAGAGAGCACCTTCTGACTTCTCACCGCAAGTCCACACACACTGTATAAGCCTTTGAGGGGTAGAAATGGGCCTCATATCACAGCTTGGAAAGCAAAGCTAGAATGGAGATGGGGAGAATGACAGAACCACATCGAGCCTCACAATACCTGAACTTTCGGTCCTTTGTGGGCACCACCATGTTTTCTTCACAAGAACCCAAAGTTACAGGGGTATATTGTCTTGCTACCATATTTTCTGAAAAATACAGAAAAGCAGAGATTAACATATTATGTGTGGACGTGTGCCCACGCACCATTTGATACAGTTAGTAAGGCTAGGGTTCCTTGACACCAGGTTCCAGTGTAATTTCAAAACAGAGTTCCTTGGTAAAATGTGCTATTAAGATAAAAAAAAAAAAAATGGGGTAAATCATTTTAAAAAAACTTACTAATACATGTGATCATTTCAACTCTCTCATTTAATTCAAGAAAAATGAAAGGATTAGAACCAGCAGTTAGTGTAATGGCTATGTCGCTGGACACCCATGTAGTCGACTGCAGTTCGCGTCCTGGACCCGGTGGCTTAAAACTCACGCCGGGCACGTGTGTGTGCGTGCCCAAGATCCCGAGAGGAGAAAGGAGAAGGGATTGTGGCGTGACCATCCCCCCTGGGGGTGATTTCTCACTTTCTGTCTCTATGTCTCTCTCTGTCTGGCGAGTGCACGCGCCCTATAGTGAAAAACCTCTCCAAAAAAAAAAAAAAAAAAGAAAGGATTGAGAAAGCAGCAGGTCCTTGGGCTAGCTGGTGGCATAGTATTTAAGGTGACTGTGCGGTTCAAGTCCCTGACCTAGTGGCCTGAAAAACATGTTGGACACATATGTGTGTATGCCCAAAATCCTAAGAGGAGAATAGAGGGACTGTGGCATGGCCACTCTTCCTGGGCATGCTTTCTCTCTCTCTCTTGCCATTGAGCTTATGTACCCAGTAGCAAAGTACAAACGAAACAAAACAACAAGTAGCAGGTCCCCTGTGGCAGGACGGGCAGATCACGGGAGGTTCCTGGTCCAGTTGGTGAGCACACCAGGCTTTGGGAAAGTCTGATGGCAAGGGCGTGGACAGTAAGGACTGCAATGCTTCCAGAGAATAGAGGTTTATATTCAGTTTTACATGTTTTGGTCAATCAATTACCATTTATTTAGTTAAAATTTCATGTTTAAATCAGAATGGTACCTGGTAATACTTATCGTCACCCCCTTTATCCCCAAAACAAAGGGGGGACTGGCAGGTGACATGGTGGTTAAGGTGCTGGACTCTCACAATGGCTGACTGTGGTTCAAGTTTTGGACCTGGCAGCTTGCTTTCTCACTTTCTCTATCTGGTCAAATTAAAATAAATGAATACATGAATGGAGTTAAATAAATAATTCTTTTCAAAAACTCACTGACAGATAAACTATTTCTGCCAAGGACAGAAATATAGAATATATAGAATAATATACCAAGAGAAGCTAATACTATACATAGTCAGGTATTACGCGGAACTAAATTTCACCACTCATTCCCTCACTGAACAGGAACAAATACTTTTCTCACTAGAACATTAGCTTCTCTTTACAGAACCAAAGTGGCAAATATTCTAAGAATAGCCAATGTTGACTTTTTAAAAGACTTTGACTGATTACACTATTTTTTCTGAATGGAAAAACACTTAATACATTTTTTTTAAATAGCAATTTGTGATGGCACTCGGTAGTGTTCCAGTTGCAACTAAACTCTCCTGTAAGATGCAGAAAAGGAATAACATATTGAAAGAGCATTCGAAGGAAAAAAAATTTTTATTCCTTAGTCAAAAGTCTTTAGGTATACAGACTCAAAATTCACATTAAAATGTGCTTCCATCTGGTAAAGTGAACGTCTTTGGCATTTCTTTCATTACTATTTGGGTGAACAATTCTATTTTTAAAAGCCTCGACAGTATATACTGGCAGGATGGTACTACCAGCTAGTAATGATCTGTGCTCACTGACAAGGTGACACACAGCCGTGTGCCACATAGCAACGTCGTGGTCAATGGCAGACTGCACGTGAGACGGTGGTCTTCTACAGAGCGTGCAGGCCATCCCACACGGCCTGGTGTGTAGCAGACTGTAGCACCTAGATTTGTGTTAGTATGCTCTATAAACTTCCCACACTGCAGTTCTTAGAATGTATTCTTGTCACTAAGGATCACATGACTATATTAGGATTCAATTCAGAGATGTAAAGGACTCTACATTTGGGGTAATAGATTCAGAATGGCATAAAAATAATGACTTCTTGTGAGTTTTGTCATTACTCTCTTAAAGTCATATTATTTAGAAACAATCAGAAAAAGATAACAGTATAATACTTGGTTGTATGTCTAAAATAGTAAAATTTACAGACATATATCAAGCACAAAATTGGCTATTAAGTAAATAGAAAATATAAATGTTCATGTTTTAGCATTCAAATAATTTATTGTCTATGGTAGCCCTATACCTGCTATGCAACATAAAATATCCCATTCAAAGAGGGTGACCTTTATGTACAGTTTTTGCCTTTGATTGTTTCAAGAGGGTTTTCCTCTGTTCTACGTATAGTCTAAGTTATTAAATAAAAAAAAATACATATGAAGACAATATGCCAAAGAGAAAAAAAAAAAAATACATATGAAGACAATATGCGAAAGAGAAAACAATATGGATAATAGTACAATGGATGGATCTTATGTTTCTTCTTCCTGATTTCTAAACTTCCCACTGAGAATTTAAGAAAACTACAGTACTTAAAAAATCAGAGTTGGGGGACCAGCAGTTAGCGTAATGGCTATGTTGCTGGACTCCCACATAGTCGACTGCGGTTCGAGTCCCAGACCTGGTGGCTTAAACTCACACCGGGCGCGTGTGTGTGCGTGCCCAAGATCCCGAGAGAAGAATGGAGGAGAAGGGATTGCGGCGTGGCCATCCCCCCTGGGGGGTGATTTCCTGCTTTCTGTCTCTCTGTCTCTGTCTGTCTGGCGAGCGCATGTGCCCTATAGCAAAAACCTCTCCAAAAACAGAAAAAAGCAAAGAATCAGAGTTGGTAGGACGGACGACAGTAGAGGAGCACACACACCTTTATCGTCCAGGATGGGCGCTGAGTCCACCGGAAGTTTGTGGAACGGCGTAGATGCAAGCCGTGCAGCAGAGGTGAAGTCTCCTGGGCTCTTAGGGCTGGGGGCCAGGGTCTTGTTGCAGCGAATACCCCACACGGTGGAGTCATCCAAAAACTCTTCCACTTGAGGCACTTCCTACAACAGAGGATGAACTGAGCAATGGGGGGGCTCTCCTTGTTTTGTTCATAAAATTTAACATATCATCTGGAACAAACTCCAGGAGAATCACATTGCAACAAGGGTCAAGTTTGTGATTTGTTTTCAATTTCCACATTTTTTTAAATGCAAAAAAGCCCAGATTTACAAAGGAATTACAAAGACAGCATAGAAACCCATATTTCCTTCACCAAGCTTTCTCTTACAGAACCCTGGCATGTCTGTCAAAACTAAGCAACACTATTAACGACAGACTCTTCAGGTGCCACCAATTTTCTGCTAGTGTTCCCTTTCTGTTCTAGGATCCCAAATTGGATGTAGCTGCTATGTCTTAGTCTCCTCTACTCTATGAACAACCATTGGTCTTCCCTAGTCTTTCTTGCACTAAAATTTTTTTTTTTTTTTTTTGGAGAGATTTTTGCTATAGGGCACGTGCACTCGCCAGACAGACAGAGACATAGAGACAGAAAGCGAGAAATCACCCCCCAGGGGGGATGGTCACACCGCAATCCCTTCTCCTCCATTCTCCTCTCGGGATCTTGGGCACGCACGCACACGCGCCCGGCATGAGTTTTAAGCCACCGGGTCCGGTATGCGAACCGCGGTCAACTACGTGGGAATCCAGCGACATAGCCATTACGCTAACTGCTGGTTCCCTGCACTAAAATTTTTTTAGGTTTATTATTTCATTCATGATAGAGATAGCATGTGAATGCATGAGAGAAAGAGAGGGGGCAGGCAGATGAGGGGCACCCCCGGCAGGGTCTCACTGTGCATGTGCCTAATGCTTTCTGGCTGGCCCTGAACCTGCAGTCAGCCATGTGCCTCCAGCACCAACACTTCTGAATACTTGTCAGCAACTGCGTAGACTGTCGCTCTAATTTGAGTTTATTTGATATTTTCTCATGATTTGTCTGGAGTTACAGATTTTTGGAAAGGAATTCAGAGGAAAAGTGCCCTTCAAAGCGCTTCATATTAGGGGAGCCATGCTATCAACAAGACTTTTTACTGGTGGGGTTAACCCGACTGCATGATTAGCGGCTATCAGCCAGGATTCCCCATTGTAAACTATTCTTCCCTTTCTCTTCTCTGTTTGTAAGAAGCAAGCCACCAATCCTAGCCACACACGGAGGAGGAATGAAACTCCACCTCCTTGAGGGAAGGCCACCAAACAATCTGTGGATAATTGAACCAACATAGTAATAAACAAATAATTTTTGTCAAGTACTTGGAGGATATGCCAATATTCTGTGTCCTCTTCAAGTTTCGCTCGCTCACTACAGAATCTGCCTGTGGCCTTGCCTTTAGCGATGACTGTTCTCAGGTATGTCCTATCACCACTCATCCCTTCCCAGTTGGAACTCTTCTGTGTGAAAGACATCCTTTCACCCCAGTTGTATCGGTAGGGACAGATATTTTATTTCTTGGGTTATGATGCAATACTACTTTATTCTACTTATCTTCTTGTAAGCTTGACCACTAGCATGTTCAGGTCGGCTGTGTTCTTGTGATGTACCCATCTTTACATTAGAAAAAAAAAAAATTCCCTCATTTTTGGAACAAGATGTTCCAGACTCACCTTGCATTTTCCCTGCCTCAGCCCTAGAATCACCTATTTCTCTAAGTATGTAATGGTCAAGTCACAGAGTGGGCCCAAAGACAGGGGCTGCTCAGTCAGAATCATGCTAAACAAACCCCCTTAGCTGTCCATAAAATGCCACATGTGGTTTCCTTGTATTGCCTTATCTTCATAAGTCCCACGTCTTCCAACATAGAAAAACTGGCTGCTGTTTCTTCGGGTGGACACAGTACTACTCTTAGGGCTGGGATATATGGAAAAAAACATTGCGGGCTTTTTTTTTTTTTTTGTTTCCAGTCAAAGCACATATAGTTGAACAGTTTAGTAAAATGCCCTTCTGAAGTGATACCACTGTAATTCGAATCTAGTCCATCATCTGGGAAAGTTTTAACAAGGTGAAACAGTTCATCGGAAGGATTAGAGAGCTAGAGGTTGGTTGTTTAAAAGAAGCTACCACGGAATTAAAAGCATAAACCAGAGCTCAGCACAGCTTCTAAGGGTGACAAGAGAACTGCTCTCTCACATCAGAGAGCCAGCCAGGCTGGGGAGAAAAGAGGGCACCATGGAGGCGTCACTCAGGTTAGGGTGGAAGTCAAACATGGGCTAGGCATGTGAGTGTCACTACAGGGGAATGCTGTGGGCCAGTGTGCAGGCGAGACTCTGCAGAGGGAGTCTGACAATGGCTCACTTATCATTCAGACTGTTTGGGTTTCTCACTAGTGTCCACTGTAGGCCTCACTTCCCACACCTAGGGAAACTACATACTCCCCTGGTGGTTCCTCCTGTCTAAAGGGAAGCTCTTTGAGGGCAAAGAGCTATCAGCTTTGTTTTTTAAATTAATTAATTAAATTTATTTATTTGGCTATTGGGCACATGAGTTTGCCAAGGAGACAGAAAGCAAGAAATCATTCCCTGTGGGGATGGCCACGCCACAATCCCTTCTCCATTCTATTCCTGGGATCTTGGTCGCACACTCTGGTGTAAATTTTAAGCTCCTGGGTCCAGGACTTGAACCACAGTCAACTTCGTGGGTGTCCGGTGACATAACCACAATGCCATCTGGTGGTCTCTATTTTTATTTTCTATATCTATCACAGAGTTTGGTATGTAATAGGCACTCCAACAACCACTAAACAATGTTCTATAAGAAGCACTCTTCATACAACATCACATTTTTCAGCATAGTTTTACACATACTATGTTATTTGGCTGGCATAATCATTTGGTAAAATGAAGAAGAAAGGGTTATGAGTCCCATTTCAGGGATGAATTAGGTATTTGCTTACATTTGGTTTTGAGTGAAAACTGCTGACAGAGCGTTCTCCGAAGGTCCTGGCCCCTGCGGGTTTATTTTTAGGCTGTGGTAACCTATGGAAAGATGTGCAAAATTGTAAATAATAAAATATGTTTAGGAAATACTGGGTTGACAGGAAATTCATGGTGCAATTTTTTTTTTTTTTTGAGAGAGATTTTTGTTACAGGGTGCATGCTCTTGCTGGAGAGACAGAGAGAGAGAAAGCTACACCGCAATCCCTTCTCTTCTATTCTCTTCTTGGGATTTTGGACACGCATGTACACATGCCTGGCATGAATTTCAAGACTCCAGGTCCAGGACTTGAACTGTGGTTCTTCATGTGGGAGGCCACTGACGTAACCATTATGTTATCTGGTCCCTCATGACACATTTTTGCATAGAAAAACACGTCATGACTTTCCCAACGACCTAATAAATGCTACCAGTTAAGTGTGACAAAAAATCTTCACTTACGCCATTTAATGAGTTAACATTTATATAGATATTCCTTACTTTGATAGCAGTTCTAGCAAAACTGAGTGCAAACCAAACTAAATTAACTGTAAATACAAATGTAGACCTACACTTTTATTCTTTTAAGAGGTTTTTGCCTTAGGGTGTGTATACTTGCAGGAGAGAGACAAAGACAATGAGAGGGAAAGTGAGAAATCACCCCCCCAGGGAGAATGGCCATGCAGCAATCCCTTCTCCATTCTCCTCTCGGGATCTTGGATGCACACGCGACAGGCATGATTTTCAAGGCACCAGGACCAGAACTCAAGCTGTGGTTGGCCTTGTGATGTAACTGCCATGCCATCTGCTGGCCCGAGACTATAGCTACTTACTTACTTATATAGTGAAGGTGGAAAATATGGAAATTTCTAACACTGAGTTACAACGTAGAAGCAGAAGAATTAGGGCCGTGGGCAGCAGAACGTCATGGACGCATACAATGTTTTGTTTCTTATTTTCAGTGCTTGCCTAGCTATGGAATTCTTCTCAGAGAGCTGGCCACGCCTTTCTCCTTTCCTTCTCAGTGTAAATTTCTACCACAGCATACCTTTCATTCACACGAAATCTCTCCTTCCATGGTTTAAACTAGGAACCGTGAGAACTCCTCAAACTGCCCCACTCTACCCCAGAGGTGGCTCTCTAATGAAATGGCCCTTAACCTTAAAGACATTCTCCACAGCATCAGGCAAGAGAAGCCACTGCCTTTTCTCTGCAAACGCAGAGCATGTACCTGCAATGGTGAATTCATTCACGTCTAACACAACTTCAACTCCAGACTCCCCAGCTCTCTGCTGTTATGTAACCACCTGTTGTCCTTTCCGACATGTGCTTTTGCTATGAGAGACCTGCTTCCTTGGGACTCCCACGAAGCACTGTACATCTGGAGAATAATCCGGCAACGCCCACCCTAAGTCATGTGGTCAAAACACTCGTGTGACTGTAAGGTCTGCAGTTCACTCTCTCTCCCCACTGCCTCACCACGTCGAGTCCCAGACCAATGGCTACAGCATCCCATGGCACTGTAATGACACAGATCTCTCCTGATGTTGTTGCAACTAAGTGTTTCTTTACCCGTAATTTTCTTTGTTTCCATCTTCAAACACCGGTAAAGCAGATGACAAAGAAGAGATAATATTCACTCCCCAAGCCCCAGAAGATCTTGCATTTTCTGCAATAGAATTTAAAAAAATAGCATTATACTAGGAAAAATGACTATCTTATGCTTAACTTCAACTGCAAATAAAAAGGAATAACAGCTTGCAGAAAACAACTGGTATCAGCTTTTGAGCTACTGGGTAATAAGGTAAGTCACTCTGCAGTGAAGTGAAGTGACCTAACTGCAGTCAACAATGAGGCTGCAGAGACCACTTCCTACCATATATAAAGCCTGGTGTTAATCATTCTCCTCAAATACTGCTTTTGTCACCTCACTCCCCCATTACGAGCTCTTTATTCTCTGTTTCCTTTAAGAAAGAAAGAAACTTTTAGCCTTATATGTTAAGTCCTCCCAAGTCTAACTGGATCCTACTTATCTCTTTCCTGATCTCCGGCTTCAGCCTGAATTCCCTAACTCCAGTCAAATGCCGACTAGTTGCTGGCCTGTCACTCCACCCTGGCTGTTCCTCTACCAGCCACGCCTCGAGAACTTGGCCCTTCCTGGTCATTCCTATCCAGGAGGATTTTGTCCTTCTTTAGCACTTATTGTTATTTTTTTAAAAAGCCAAGATCTACCAGGTTCAGTTCCCTGTGAAACATGGTGGTATTTTATTTCGGGCATCCCCTGCCATATGTGACAAGCTAATCGAGGACCATAACTTGTACAATCCTTGATACTTCTGGGACCACCACCCGCAATGCTCTGCACTCAGTAGCTATTAAATAACTTGTTAATACTTTGAAACTGGGCTTCAAATGCGTCTTCATTTTGATCTAGTGATGGCCATTCATCTCTGTCGTCAGAAACATCAGGCAGGGTCGGGGCCTGGAACATGTTCATGATGAAACCTGAGAAACAGAACAATGGAAACAGGCTGTCAGAGAGCTCCCTAGAGTCTGCCGTGGGTTCTGCCCTCCCAGACCGCGTTACCTAGTGCCTCTTTGGTGTGCACGGTGGGTGACGGCTGCACTTTGGAAGGCGTTGCCTGAACCAGCCCCAGAGACGTGTTGGGAGTTGTGTGAAAAGAACTTGCGTTGGCAGCCCTAGGTGCTTCACATCCTAGTAAGAGCAGGGGGACAAAACTGAGATCAGCAAGCAAAACAGAATCCTGACAAGGCACACAGTTTAAGTCACTTGTTACGGTCGAACCAGTTTATCATCTTCAGTGACTGCCAGTAACTTTCCTTATTACGGTGCTCTCATAAATCTCATTTTTATCTTAATAGCTCCATGAGGCAGGTAAGGCAAGAAGTACCCTTTTACAGAAAAGAAAAGGAAGGCCCAAAGACGGTCTGGTCTGAGATCATATCCAGCTGGCTGCTTTGTCATAGACAGCACCCTTAGCTGTGTCCCAAGTACTACATGGTGAAAGTCACACTACAAATCTTTAAAAGAAATTTTGATTTTTCAAATTTGCCAGAAAGCATGTGTGTTTATCAGAGGGAGAGAAGGAGGAGGAGAAGGAACAGGAGAGGAAGAAAGCACCCCCTCAAAGGGGTGCGGTCATCTGGAAATCCACTCTCCTCTATCCCATCAGGGCTTGGGGCCACACATGCATGTGCCTGGCACATCGTTCAAGTCACCAGAGCAGGGACTGGAACTGCAATCAGCCAAGTGGGATCAGATCCTTTAAATACCAGACCACAGAGCGAAGTCTGAACTTTTTACTTTATTCATGCTAGAATGCATGTGTGCGTTTGTGTGAGCACGAGAAAGAGAACGAGACAGAGGCACCCTCCACAGTGCTCAGTCACATTGGGATCCTCTCCCTCCAGTCCTCCAGCTGGGATGAGGGCACATGCACGTGTATTAGGCATGCTTTCAAGCTGACCGGAGCAGGGACTCAAACCACAGTGAGCATGTGGCTGCCAGCTCTGCAATCCGAGGTACTACTGACTGCGCTGCAGGGGCTGGGCCCATGCCGTACTTTCTTTTTTGTTATAGGGCATGTGCACTCTCCAGAGAGATAGAGAGAAAGAGGGAAAGTCCCTGGGGAGGGTGGCCACATTGCAATTCCTTTCCCTCTTGGGATTTTTGGGCAGACATGCACGTGCACCCGACATGTTTTCCAAGCCACAGGGTCTGGGACTCAAACTACACAGTTGGCCCTATAGGATCCAGCCATCTTAAATACCACAATATTGGCTGGCCCACACACTGTAAAAAAAAAAATTATTTTTTCCCTATAGGGCACATGTGCTCACCAGAGAGAGGAAAAGTGAGAAATTACTCCCCAGGGGGATGGCCATGACTCAATCCCTCTCCATTCTCCTCTTGCGATTTTGGTCACGCACATGCACCCAGTTGATTTTCGAGTTGCAGAGTCTGGGACTGAAACTGCATAACCAGTGGGATCCAGCACCTTAACCTCCATGCCACCCACTAGCCCCACACTATAGATCTTAAGATTGGCTTTCTGGGGTCACCAGGTGGTGTAGCGGTTAAGACGCTGGACTATCACAAGGCTCACCATAGTTGGAGTTTCAGACCCAGAATCCTGAGAAGAGAGTGGAGGAGAGGGACTGCAGTGTGGCCATACCCCCTAGGAGGTGAATTCTCACTTTCCTTCTTTCTCTGTCTCTTTGGCATGCACGTGTCCTGTGAAAAAACTAATAAGTAAAAAGGAAGACAGGCTTTCCATTTCACTTAGCTGAGGTGATTCATGGCAGTCAAGACCCTGCACAGCCTGGGCCCTTTTTTGTTCAGGCCTCATCTTCTTCCTCATCCCTGTTCACCCACTGCTGACCTGGCTTCTATGTTGCATGTGTAACAAGCCAGGGATGCTCTTGCCTGAGGGCCTCACACTTGTTCCCAACCTATCTAAATTGGTAGCTCCGTCCTTCAGGCCTTTATCCAAGTATCACCTTATTGTCACTATCTTTCCTGGTCACCTTCTCTGAAATTCCAACCCCAAACTCCAACTGCAACACCTCTTTGCCCCTGGGTGGGTGGGGATTTTCGTCCTTTTCATTCATGGCTGCATCCCTAATTTCCCAGGGTAGTACCTGGCACCTAGCCAGCACTCCGTCAATCTTGGCTCAATGACCGAGTCTCCAGTTGTTTGGCTAGCCCTGCTCCCCACCACTGTCAGAGGGGAGGACGCCACGCTGACCGGGAGAAGAAGTGAACGGGCCAATCTGTGTGTTACACTATTTATAAGACTCATCTACGTAAATGCCTTTGCTAGTAGTTCCGGAAGAGTATAGCACTGCTCTGTAAATTAGGGATCACCTTTCCCAAGTAACATTCTAGAGATGTCTTTCATTTAGATTAATATGCTCAGAAATTTAAAAGAAAAATTTTACAAATGAACTTTTCATGAATTCTAAGCTGATGAAATGTGATTCACAAGTGAATTTCTACCTTTATTTGAAATGGTCTGAGAGCTGACCCCTTAGCCTAGTGATTAAGGGAGACCAATCCCATGTGGGCAACTGCAGTTTGAGTCCTGGTCCTGGCAACTTAAAAAACGGGTCAGGGGACCAGCAGATGGCATAATGGTTACATCACCAGACTCCCACATAGTTGACCACGGTTTGAGACCCAGACCTGGTGGCTTAAAACCCATGCCAGGCACATGTCCATATGCACCCCAAGGAACTGCAGCATGACCATACTCCCGGGGGGGGGGGGAATTTCTCACTTTCTGTCTCTTTGGAAAACACACGTGCATGCAAATGTCTCTCTCTCAAAAAAAAAAAAAAAATGTTTTTGGGGCCAGCAGTTAGCGTAATGGCTATGTTGCTGGACTACCATGTAGCCAACTGCAGTTTGAATCCCAGACCCTGTGGCTTAAACTCACGCCAGGTGTGTGTGTATGCATGCCCAAGATCCCAAGAGGAGAATGGAGAAGGGATTGTGGCGTGGCCATCCCCCCGGGGGGTAATTTCTCACTTTCTGTCTCTCTATCTCTCTCTGTCTTTCTGGCGAGCGCACGCACCCTATAGTAAAAACCTCCCCCCTCCCCCCAAAAAATATTTTTAAGAAACAAAACCAGAAAATCATGTCAGGCATATGTACATGAGTGCCCCAAATCCCAGTCAGCTGAAGAAAGGGGGAAGAGATTGCAGTGCTGCAGTGTGACCATGCACCACTGGGGGGTGATTTTTCCCCTTCCCTGTAGCATAAATACACCAACCAGCAATTAGAAAAATAAAAAAGAAAGAAAGGAAGAAAAGTCTTGGGCATAAATAAGACACACACACACGTATATACACATACATACATACATATATATATTTGAAGAATTTTTAATTTCTTATTATTTTTTAATTTGCTATGGGGTACACGTACTCACCAGAGAGACAGACAGACAAACACACACATAGTTGGAGGAAGAAAGAGAAAAAGTGAGAAAGTAAGCTGCCAGGACTGGGACTTGAACATGGTTCCTAATTCGCTTGGCCCTTATGGTAGTCAGCCATGTGGGAATCCAGAGCCTTAACCACCACATCACCTGCTGGCCCCATAACCCCTATATATTTTGAGAACAGGAAAACTAACATTCAATAAACTTGGTTTTATTGAGGTCTGAGGTCTTCCTGAACCGTAGCCTCAACAGAGTGGCCTGCGGGAGTCTGGGCAAACAGGTCAGAAACAAAGCTCTTCTTTACACATTACCTTCCTTCATCTCTGCTCCACTCTGCGGCTTAAACTCATGGGTACTTTTATTCTCACATCTGGAAGAGAAAATTCTTGAGACACAGTAAAGAATAAAAACACTAGACACTTTAGGATCTTAAACTAACTCTCAAAAAAAAATAGTAAAAAACTAGTCAACAATTACAAGTCTGATTTTGAGATACAGATGGAACTACTTAGGCCCATGGTGTAAGTACGTGAAATTATTTGTTTTATTTTTAGTTTGAGTTTCATTTGAGGAAAAGAATTCTTACAGGTAAAGGCCGGCTACTGAACATTTTGTGACATGGAAATTCCAAATTTAACACTACCATCACCATCCCTATGTGTGGTAGGGCAGGGGTATGGCTTCCCTAATTCCAATCATTTCACTGAGGCTAAAAGACTGAAACCTAGTCAAGGTGCTGGGCGCCCACAGTTCCTCGAATGAGGACGTGGAGCACAGGTGTGTTCTGGCTGCCTGGGTCACCTTCTAGTGATGCGCCAGCAGCCACAGGGGAACGTCCTCCAGAGTTTAAAAATAACAGTAATCAAAAAAGTAATAAGTTATACAAACCATGTATATATATTACAGCTCATTTTCAAGTACTTAGGGGGTTAAGATGTAAAATAAAAGCACTTTTAATTTTACAAATGGCTATAAAAACTTAAGTTAACAGAGAGCCAAAGTGACTGAAAATAAAACGTAAAGCAAAGCATTAGTGATGTGACATGAACTGCAACAATTCCTCAAAATGGGGGGAAAACCTTCATGGCAAGCAGTGTAGATTTGGCATATGAAGCCATGGGTATTACTCCTCGTGGGCAGACAGAAGGAATACGCCCACACACGGCAAAGAACCGGGCAGCAGGAA
>NW_006160024.1:401845-407795 GCF_000334495.1 Tupaia belangeri chinensis
CAGGAATCCCTGCGGGTGCACAGACCCAGTCCGCCATGGCCATTCTGGTCTAAGAGCTACATATTCTCTGGTTGCAAAGACACTGTTGAGTTGCAGGGTACTGAATACTTTTAGTTCAAGAGGAAAGTATGAAGGAAAATATAAATACTCCAAAAGAAGCATAGATTGAATAAGTCTGAAAGTTTGGGGCCAATGTTTTGGTAACCTCAACAACATGGCCATCTAAAAATTATTTTAAAAACAATCATCCATCTTTCACATGTAGCCCTTGGATCTGTAGATGAAAGATGCTGGCAGAGGCCACTCATAGCACCAGCGTCTCCTCACTGCCCTCGGCTTACCTGGCATCTCTTCTGGCTACTGCGAATGTGGAGCCCATCACTGTCTGGGCTGTCAATGGAACAGGAGCAGCAGGAGGAGGAGCTACGCTCTGGCTCACGGCTAGGGACACCAGAACAGCAGATCCAGCATTGGCCACAAGAGGAACAACAGGAGGTGCCTCTCTGGGTTTCCCTCCCAGGCTCTCTGAGGTCTGGAGACCGGTGGCTGGAGGACACGAAGCTCTCTGCTCCTGCTGGAAGCCTGTACTTGGCCCCACACAAGCTGGATTAACCTTTCATGTCAAGCAAACACACAGAAACAAAATCATCAGGTTCAGAATGTGCTAATCAGTTATCACAGCATGGCAACTGTCTTGAGTAGATTCCTTTTCTTTTGAAGCATACTCTTTTTTTTTTTTGGAGAGGTTTCCGCTATAGGGTGCATGCGCTCGCCAGACAGAGAGAGACATAGAGACAGAAAGCGAGAAATCACCCCTCCCAGGGGCGATGGTCAAACCGCAATCCCTTCTCCATTCTCTTCTCGGGATCTTGGGCACACACGCACACGCGCCCGGCGTGAGTTTTAAGCCACCAGGTCTGGGACGCGAACCGCGGTTGACTACATGGGAGTCCAGTGACATAGCCATTATGCTAACTGCTGGTTCCTGAAGCATACCCTTATTTCTTCAAGTATTCAGTCAACAGCAAGAACAACCACTCTAGGCCAGGCAATGGTGGTGTGGGAACCTAACTGGACCCTCATGACAAGGGTCTGCTTCACATCCCAAGGCCTCCCAGAGTGTGCGGTATATATATGCACATGCCCGTTGATCCAGACCAGGTGAGACCAGAAGTGGACTGCAGCTGAAAACCCTGTTGAAAGTGCCTGAACCTCTCTCATGGAAGAGAGAGAGAAACTTTAAACAACACCAACAAAAAGAGACCACTCTACATGATGATGCCTTGCAGCTTCTAACCAGATACACCTGGCGTCCCTCTTCCTACCACTGAACAATGACCCCCTCCACAGCTGCATCAGTATTTAAACACTATCTTATTTCTCTCTACTTAACTTTGAGGGGAAAAAAACCAACAAATCAATGTTGTTAAATACTTAAGGTGTTCCCGCCATTAAGACAGCCTAGGAAATGTGAATATTAATTGGCATGAAAGCATGACTCACAAAAGGAAAGAAGACAAGCTCCTATCTTAAAATCTTTGCTTTTCTACTCACAAATACTTAGGCTGTAATTGAATGGTCTTATGTCACAAAGTTAAGACAGAAGATTTAATTCCCCACCTATAAGAGTATTCTCACAAATTGTTAGGAAAAACAACAGATATTGAGGATAAGAGCTATTTCAGACAAATGAACAAAATATAAAAAGTTAATCCTCACTAGTCATCAAAAAAGATAACTTGAGGGGCCAGCAGGTGGCACAGTGGTTAAGGGTGCTGGACTCCCACATGGCTGACCACAGTTCGAGTCCCGGACCTGGTGGCTTGCTGCTTCCTCACTCTCTCGCGCTGTCCCTCTCTGGTCAAATTAAAATAAGTAAATTAATAAAGTTAAATAAAATAAAAAGAGAAAAAAGATAACTTGAAATGACCTACACCATATTGTCACCTACCCAATTAGTAAAGATTAAAAGTCATCAATGATGACACCAGCAGGTTGTACAGTGGTTGAGGCACTGGACTCCTACGTGGACAACTCCAGTTCCTCCTGGACCTGGAGGCTGGAAACTCACACCAGGTGCATGTGTGTGCATGCCCAAAATTCTGAGAGGAAAGTGGAGAAGAAGATATGGTGGTGTGGTCAGCCCCCCCAGGGGGTGATTTCTTGTTTTCTGTCTTTGTCTCTCCAGCAAGCACACATGCCTTAAAGAAAAAAAAAAAAAACTCTAAAAAAATCAGTAATATTCAGTATTAAAGAAATATTTTGAAAATGAATAAACAGACTTTCTCTACTGAAACATGCAAGAAAGCTGTAGTAAACACACAAAATGGAATAACAGAGACCTACTGACCAAAACAATGGCATAGCTATTTTAGAAATGGATTTTGTATATATAAAAATATGGTATGTGATAAAGACATTTTGAACAAATGGGAAAATGCTGAGCTGGTTAATAAATGATTTAGAAACAATTGGCCATTGATTTGTGAAATATATTCATATGCTATCCACAGACAGAAATAAGTTCCATAACAGGAGCCTTCTGGTTAAAGACGGTCACTTAAACATGTGCTTTACCATCTACTTCCTCCCCAAACGTCACCAAAATGACAGTACAAAAATTCAAACGCCTAAAAAAGGTGCTGGAGGAGACAAGGGGTCATGTAGCCCTGATTTACGGAAAAGTTCAGATTCTGCAACACTAGCTACACCTCAGAATGAAAATGAAAGGAGCTGGAAGCGGGAATGTGGTAAAAGAAATTCTAGGAATGTGGTAAAAGAAATTCTGTTTATAAAGCAGGTCCTACAAGTATAAGCAGGACAATCTCCCTCATCCTAGAGGCAGCGGGCTGGAGGTTTCCTTTCTGGAGAATAAGGAGGAGGTCTCTGGGAAGGATGAGGTGGTGGCTATAGATGCCACATGAGGAATGAAAGGACGAGTCAGCCATTTCACCAGGCTCCCTGCAGACTCGCAGCACGGCTTAGACTCTGTGATCAAGATGCTGCTCTCAGGATTTTATCTGCCCTAGAAAACAGACACCTCCCGGAAGTTGGCTAGTCAGCAGGCCCCGCCCATACACCAAGGCCGTCTGGCATCCTTTGCTGCCTGCCTTTGGATGAGTTCACAGTGGAGCTCAGATCTCTCATGAAAAGCTTTCAACATGGAGGACAAAGACAAAACCAATGACATATGACATGTGAGGATGGGAAATCAAGGGTTCTGGGCAGGGGAAGAGCCCATTAATATCCTTAGACTAAGAAGTAACATACCGGGGACCAGCAGGTGGTGTGGTGATTGAGGTGCTGGACTCCCACATACCTGATCATGGTTTGAGTCCTAGACCTGGTGGCTTGCTTTCTCACTTTCCCTCCCTCCTTCTGTCTCTCTCTTGGTCAAATTAAAATAATAATAATAAATAAAATGTAATAAATATTTCTTTTAAAAAAAGACATAAGATACTATAGTCATAAAAAAACAATAATAGGAAGCTATGAAAATGAGTATTGATAATAAAAATAAACCTTGGTGCTAAAATGGCATTGAAATAGGTACTTTAATACCTGTTTCTATATAGTTGTTACACTATCAAC
Organism: Tupaia belangeri chinensis; assembly: GCF_000334495.1. Taxonomy (NCBI): domain Eukaryota; kingdom Metazoa; phylum Chordata; class Mammalia; order Scandentia; family Tupaiidae; genus Tupaia; species Tupaia belangeri. Next base: position 405,437 of record NW_006160024.1, read on the forward strand.
AAAAGTAAGTTTTTAGAGGGCAGACTGACAGTATTTTAGGTATGTAAGCTTCAACGGCAGCAATTCTACCTCTGTCTTTTCCAGAGGAAAGATAAAAGAATGCTCACTGAGGCATGTTTTCTAACAGATCCTGCACTGTCACCTTGTCACCTACCACTGCCTTTCTACAGGTATGACAGAAGACTGCTGCATGTAGACTGAGCTAGGGCTCTGCAATAACAGTGAAAGATCCATATGAAGCATCAGAGGAGAAAAGCAGAAAGTAAGTCTTACTTACACAGAAACTTCAATTGTTTCACACCCATGTTTGTTTATAAAGGTTTGGAAAAACACCGACAGCAGTCAATGATGAAGAACGTTCATCTATTTTTATATGTAGTATGTGCGTATGTGCACATATACACGCACTCATACACAGCTTTCATTCGATTTTGTAAAAACCATCATATAGTCATGTTTTATTTTTAAGGAATTATTTATTTAATTTTATGTATTTCTTGTTATTCATCACTTTGACCAGAGAGAGAGAGAGAGAGAGAGAGAAAGGGAGAATGAGAAAGCAAGCCACCAGGTCTGGGACTCGAACCACAGATGGTCATGTGGGAGTGCAGTGCCCCAACCACCACGCCACCTGCTGGCCCTGTCACGTAATTTTTAATCTTCAAACTATAAAGCAAATAAGTTTTATCTTTATGGTATCTTGTCATAGATAGAATTAATTCTATGTGAAAGATTAAGCGACTTAAATACAGCTTAAATAAACATCACCAATTTCCCTCATGCATTACTTTTTTTTAGTGGTCAGAGGGCACATGTGCTCACCAGACAAAAGGCAAAGAGACAGGGGGGAAGAAAGTGTCTCCCAGTGGGACCTGGTCATGCTACAATCCCTTCTCCATCCTGTAGGGCTCTGGGCACACACATATGCTCAGCGCATTTTTCAAACCACTGGGGCTGGGGACTTACCTGTGGTCAGCCACGTGGGATTTCACTTCCTTACTCACTAGGCTATGAGGCTGGCCCTTCCTTAATGATCTGAAGAAAATATATGTAGAGGACGGACAGTGACACAGAGGTAAAAACTGCCAGCCCGTGAGGCTGATCCACACGGGCAGGTTCCAGGTTCCTGTCTGGAGGCCTCCACAAGGATGTCAGGCACACGTGTGCCCATCACCATGGCTGGCTATACCGAGGGTGACTTGTGTATAAAGACCCTACTGGAGGTACTGTCTCTGTGCCTCTTGCTCATAGAAGAAATGAATAAATAAACTTAGAAAAAAAAGGCAAAGAAAACGTACGTGGCTCAAACACATGCACTACCAAAAAAAAAAAAAACCGTATGTGGCTCAAACACATTGACTACCGCTTTCCCTTGCAACATGAAACGATGACAAACAAACTATACATAAGGGCTGGCAGGTGGCACGGTGGTTAGGACACTGAACTCCCACATGGCTGACCATGGTTTGAGTCCTGGACCTGGTGGTCTGCTTTTTTACCCCCACCCCACCCTTGGTCTCTCTCTGGTCAAATTAAAAATAACAATAATTTTTAAAATAAATAATTCTTTAAAAAAAAACTAAGTTCCAAATTAATGAAACCATTATATTCAAATTCTCCTTACATAATGTATAATGCAGTCATTGTACAGAAACCAGAAAAAGGACTATGTATACTAATATATGAATATATAAACATGTACACATGTATACACATGTATACATACAAAACAAACTACCCATCCTGTTCTGTAACTTCCATTCCTCATTCTATATTTTGGACCTCTTTTGCCAAATTATTTAAAATTGTTGGAATGTTACTAACTAAATGAACAGTAGGATTAGCTCTAAAAATACGGCATGGAAAGAAAAACAAGTCCACACTGCATTTGCTGTTGCTGGGTCCAGGAGGTGTCAGTGAAAAGCACGTACATACCTCAGCTCTTCCCAGGAGAGTGGGCAGGTCCTCGTGGGATGTCTCCACCACTTGGTGCAATTTCTTATGAAGTTCATCCATCTTCTGTTTTAATAGCTGTTCTTCAAAAGCATTCGCTTCTTTCCTTTTCATGTAGTGTCTGTCTTCATTTACTTTAGGAAAGATAAGAAACAGTTTGAAATTGAGATCATCAGAGAAACAACGTACAAGGGCACCTCAAGATGTGGGAGAATGGAACTAATGTACATGCTTATTTTAGTGTAGAATTTTGTAATCCATGAATACTCGTTTAAAAACATGCATTTTCTGGGGACCAGCAGGTGGCATGGTGGTTAAGACGCTGGACACGCCCACATGGCCAACTGTGGTTTGAGTCTTGGCCTGGTGGCTTGCTTTCTCACTTTCTCCCTCTCTCTCTGTGTGT
>NW_006160024.1:407826-409491 GCF_000334495.1 Tupaia belangeri chinensis
GTTTATCTCTGGTAAAAAAAAAAAAAAAAAAGAAAAAGAAAAGAAAAAAAATAGAATAAAATTAAATAAATAATTATTAAAAAAAAAACAAACATGCATTTTCCATGAATGAAATTTTGATGGCTCTTCATAATACAGATGAGTAAAAAAATTTATTTTCGGATGGCAAATCTTATTTATTACTCCTTTCCATGTTTATTAGGCTTTAGCACTAAACCTTGTATTCTGTTTTAATTATAATTTTTACTTCCCTTCAGCATGGTTACTATTAAGTTCAGAGCATATAAGTTAAAAAAGTTACTAATTGATCAATAATATTTGGTAATACAACAATACCAAATATTTCTTATAACATAATCATCATGGGAAATTTGTTTCAAAAGCTATAAATCTTGGGTCAGTAGGTGGCATAGTGGTTGAAGCACTGGACTCTCACATGGTTGACCATGGTTCAAGTCCCAAACATGGAGGCTTAAAACTCACGCTGGGTGTGGGTACATGTGGGCCCAAAAGAGCAAGAGGAGAAGGGACTGCTAAATGGCCGCCCTTCCTGGGAGGTGATTTCTTGCACTGTGTCTCTCTAGTAAGCACACGCACCCTGTAGCAAAATCTCTCTCGAAAAAAGCTGTAAATCCCTAAGCATTTTCTAAGAAGTAAAAATGAGATATACTAATGGGCTAAAGGGTCCAGGGGTCAAGGACACAGCAGCCAGCCCACATACACACAGATACACACACACACACACACACACACACAGGTTAACAGAGCCTCGCCATAGACACATTGGAGTTCGGCTTACGGTCATAACATATAATAGAAAAAGAATCCATGCATGGTGCACAATGGGTCCTCCATGCTGTCAACTGCTTGCTCCACTGTTGACTGAATATGAAAAATAACTAACAAAAAAGAAAGGCCCCCAGAGTAGCTGTGGGACAAGTGCCCTAGGTGGTGTAAAAGCCCTGAGTAGAACAAAAAGTTCATTTTCCCCTCTCTAAGGTTCATGTTACAACAAACGCTGGTGTTAAGATATATGGTTCTCCTGGTGAGTCACACACAAAACGTGATGCACTATATAACCATAAATAACACAGCACTCTGATCAGGTCTCTTTCTGAAAGTTTCACCTGTAGTAGGTACAGATCTTGGAAAATCTCTTCTGAACTTCAGTTCCTAATCCGATCCTCTTACAATGTAAATAACCAACCTAGTGATTTAAAGTATTATACTGTAGCCCCCCACTTATTCAGTTTGGCTTTGTGTACTTTCAGTTATCTCTGATCAATGTCAGCCCCAAAATATGCATGTATATTTTATGCCAGAGGATGTGCACACACATGTGACAGGGCAACAGTGGAGTAGTAGCTACTTTCGTGCTGTTTCAACGCGTTTTGCGGTCAAGACTCAATTTAGTCACACGTAAGGTGGCTATGCTAGTGTTCCAGAAAGATTTCTTGGTTTGGAGTAGGACTGGTAGTCAATTATTTAAGAAAAAATGTAATTACTTGGCGATGAGGGTTATTTCAAGTAACAAAAGAATAAGTAAAAATATAAAACTGCAAATACCCCATTGCTCATGCTTTCTCCGTTGATTGTATTTCTGGGCTCTCAATTCTTCAAAGGAAAATTCTGATTCTCCACGAATAAGCTTCTCTTTGCAATACA
>NW_006160024.1:410181-422152 GCF_000334495.1 Tupaia belangeri chinensis
TGCTCTTGGCAATACATAACAACCGGCTGAACATCAGCTTTGCCCGCCAAAGATGAGTGTGCAGAATATTCTGATTTAGAGATCATGATAGCCCTCTGTTCCCTATGATGGGGGAAAAAGACATTTATAACACTACCAAAGTCGCCGTTGAAGAAAATGTAATAGATGAATGCACTGATTGTACTTGCTTATTTGACTCTTTATCACAAGCTGAAGACATCGCTCCACAAAGCTCTGAACCCTAAAAGACAGAAAAGAAACATGAGCATTCACTGATCTGAAAAATAACTTCACTCAAATTACTTCACAGAACAATAGGAAACACTTGAGGGAAGGGGCCTCTCAATCTCATGTAATATACATGTTCTTTTAAATTATGGCTAATATCTGAAGCGTTAGTTTGCACCATTAGTCTTACCATTACTGCAACTTAACCCAGTAAGAAAGTGATTTTTTTATTTTCTACTCCGTAGAAGAGAAGGACCCTAATTCTCCTTTAATCCATACTCTAGGTTCTGGGCTACAGTGCCTAAATGTTATGGGATCTACAAATCCCAAACAGCTACATTTTTTTTTTTTTAAAATAAGATTTTCTTCAGGTACTACTTTACCCTCAGGAATTCCCAGGACTAGCACTTATCCACCAAGTAAATACTTGACCAAACACCTCATACATGTCATGCCCTGAGCTAGGAGAGGAGAATGAGTATAATCAAGACCCATCTCTGCTATATAAAAACTTAAGATGGTTGGGGCAATAGGAAGTAATTAGTACGGCAAGCGTATGTAGGATGTAAATCGGGCAGAGTGTATTATCTTACGAAAGTTAGAAATTTCAATTTTACTTTCAGGAATGTATTACATTAATACATTTGTACATGTACACTAAGAACGAAGGTGCTTCCATTGGATTTAGCTTCAGGAAAGCTGTGGGTGAACTTTGCAGGAGCGGATGTACTATGTCGGGAAAGGAGGTTGCGGGAAGGAGGGCCTTGAGCACTTTACATGTCGATATACCACCGGGGCCAAAGAGATCTCGATGGGGCAAAAATCTCAATGAGGATGAAAGACACACCCAAGTGGAAGGCTTCCTTTTCTCACTGGGATGGCAGAGAAGGATACAATTATAGCTGCTGGGTGAGGGCAGAAAACTGGCTTATGGCAATTGATGGCCCTGCTATCTCCTTAAAAGAGTGCTTTTGCCAGCTCCTGAGACTAAGACTAGAGGATGCAATGTCCCAAGTTTGAGGACAGAGAGTTCAAGGGCACTATAACCTGGCATTAAAGAGTGAACTGGGAAACAGAAGAGAGAGAGAAAACATGAAGAAGAACTGGCACGCTGAGAACATGTCCCAGTTGCCTGGGAGAATTAGAGCCTTGGTTGAGATTATAGGCACCAACTTTTCAGACTCTGAGTTTGCTGAGCAGGGCTCAGGAGCCTTTAGGCAGCTGTTCTCCAAGGTAGGGATTTCCTGGGCAGACAGAACAGAGGAGAGGATACTGACAGGAGAGAAGCTACTGGGGAGGAAGGGAAGAGAGGAGGCTGACAGTGGGGGCCCTAGGTCAGATAACAAGGTACCTTAGAAGCAAGCAGTGGTAGAATACAACAGGCTCAACAAGTTGCTATAAGAGCAACTGACCTAGAGGTTAGAGTCATGAGAACAGGGTAAAACAAATTAGATTGATTTAAAAAAAAGAGTCAAGTGGATGCATAAGGCAGCCAGATTAGCCAACTAATACCCTTCCCAGTTTCCACACAACCTACAAGTGCCATGGTTACCTGGTTCTTGGAAATGCACGCTGGGTCATTTCCTGGATCTGATTTTGATGTTGTCATTTGGTTTACAATCTGAGCATTATGCAGAGGTTCTGATGCTCTAGCTATGAGGGAACACAGGATGAAACAAGGAGAAATAAAATGTAAAGTAAAACGATTCCTCATAATACACTCAGTATGCAGCCTAAGAAATACTCATTCATACTGCCTCAGAAAATCTAACTAAAATATTTTCACATAAGAGATATCATAGGAACCATTTTTTGATCAATTCAAAATGCTCAACAAAGTACAATAAAAATATTTAAAATCTAAGCAGTTATTTTAAATAGGATAATCAATGCTTATTGCTGAAATATGATATTCATTCTCAAGGGCTATTTGGTGGGCATTATTATCAGAGTGTTTTATCTGTTACTTGAGAATGGCACAACTGGATCTTCATTAAACATCAGATGCGGGGCCAGAGGTGGAGTCGTGGTTAAGGGCGCTGATCTCCCACAGCCGACTGAGGTTCGAGACCTGAACCTGGTGGCTTGCTTTCTCACTTTCTCTTTCTCTCTCCTCCCTCGCCACTCTAGTCAAATTAAAATAAATAAATGGATAAAGTTAAACAAAATAAGTCTTTAAAAATAAAAAATGATACATCTCTTTCTGTTTGTTGTTTAAAAAGTAAAAGCAAGCATTGCAAACCAGAGACTAAACTATCAACAATTTAGATATTTTAGAAAGCACTGTTTTACCTTGAACTGGCTCATGGGTTTCAGTGAGACGTGTCTGAAATAACCTAAATAACAGTAGGAAAAGCATCGATAGAGATTATAAATGTAACAATTTAATACATACACGCATGAAAGAGGAAATTAAAACAGACAGCTCATTATATCTTGTCAATTCTGAGGTCAAGAGAAAATACTAAGTTAAATTGCAGAGTTGCTGCAAAGTTAAAAATAAAATTCTGGAAATATCTTCATACCCAATATACTTAGAAAAAATTCCTCCTCTTGCCTAGTTTATGTCAGCATTTCTCAAATGCACAGAACAAATGTGGCTTCTTCCTTTGTATATCAAGTCTGCAAATGCTATAACAGAATATTTGAATTCCTACTTCAGGTATTTTTTACATTTGTAACATAATGAATATAATAATTGGAAAAAAGAAGTGAAAGTACAAAACTGAGATCAGTGCTTCAAATGGCAGACATATTATTGTTCTTGCTCTGATTTTTTTTTTTTTTTTGGAGAGGTTCTTGCTATAGAGCGCGTGTGCTCGCCAGAAAGACAGAGAGACAGAAAGCGAGAAATCACCCCCCAGGGGGGATGGTCACACCGCAATCCCTTCTCCTCCATTCTCCTCTCGGGATCTTGGGCACGCATGCAAACGCGCCCGGCGTGAGTTTTAAGCCACTGGGTCCGGGATGCAAACCGTGGTCAACTATATGGGAGTCCAGTGACATAGCTGTTATGCTAATTGCTGGTCCCCTATTGTTCTTGCTCTGTGAGAACTTCCCCAAAGTGTCATTTCATAGCACCTTTACACATACACTCTACCTGTTGAGTAAAATGCAACTGTCAAGCCTGATTATTTTTGGTAAATGTGAGCAAAATGTGTATCTAAAGAGACTAACAGATATGTAACCAAATGCTAAACCTGGTCTGGCTCTTAATATGGATAAACCAATGGTTCAAAAAATAAAACAGAGCTCAGGACCAGTAGAAGTGTAAGGGTTACTCACTGGACTCCCACATGGCCCCCTGCATTTTGAGTCCTGGACCTGGTGGCTTTAAATGCATGCCAGGCTTGTGTGTGTGCGTGCCAAAAATCCTGAGAGGAGAATGGAGGAGAAGGGATTGTGGCGTGGCCATCCCCCCAGGGGGTGATTTCTTACTTTCTGTGTCTCTTTCTCTCTGTTTCTCCAGCGGGGGCGAGTACATACGCAGTATAGCAAAAATCACTTAAAACCAACAACAACAAAAAACAGAGCTCAGCCACAGTGGCTGCACTAAATATGCTGTGCTCTACAGACTGGGACCACATGGGAGGCTGGGTTCAGTTCCCGATCTGCCATAAAGGCCAGTGTGTTCTTACAATTATGTGTTCTTATAATTCCAGCAACTCCAGAGGCTGAGGCAGGAGGATCACTACAGCAGAGATCCTGTCTAAAGAATAATAAGAATAGATCATTAAAAAAAGTTTTCTTTTTACATGATTTTGAGAAAGACTGAAAATTATATAATCCCAAAGAATTACGGTTGATATTCTTAGATGCATTTATGGAAAAATGTTCTGTAAGAAATACACTTTTCTATGCTAGACTTCGAGGTGAAACATCCTGCTGTCTTAGATCTGCTTTAAAAATCTTCAGCTTAGAGGAAAAAAAACCCAACAAGATCAATGTTAATTATTAAAAGAAGATAGATAAATGGAGGTTCATTACACTAATTTTTTTCTTCATGTACATTTGAAAATACACATAATTAAGTTTTTAAAAAGCACGAGCACTTGGGGCCAGCAAGTGGTGTAACAGTTAAGGCGTTGGACTCCCACATGGCTAGCTGTACTTCGAGTCCCGGACCTGGACCTTGAAACCCATGTTGGGTATGCATGTGTGCCCCAAATCCCAGGAGAATGGAGAAGGGACTGTGGCCATTCCACCGTGGGGGTGATTTCTCACTCCAGTGAATGCACATGCCCTATGGCAAAACCTTTATTTAAAAAAAAAAAAAGAAAGAAAAAAGAATGAGCACTTCAGCAAAGTTAAAGAAAAAGTGAGTATATTAAATGCTATGGCACTGAACCACTAGTCTTGCCATAAACTTGTCATGCTGGGTAAATTTTGTTTGCAAGCTAAATGATGTATAGTGATTGAATGTCTAAAATAATAATAAAATAAGAATTTATTTAAAAAAACATCTTCATATAGCCTTTGACTCAACAGTTTCAATTCTGAGAATTTATCGTAACTAGATAAAAATAGGACATATAATTAAACATACTACTATGATCTACGAAAAAGACCTAGATACAAAGCTGCATTTAGACATAAGGCATGCCTACACTCCCGCAATACGCAAAGAAAAAAAATGTCAATGAAAAGACCAAAACATTTCCTTTGCCTCTTTAGTTTTCTATATTTTTAAAATTCCCTAAGATGTATTACATCACAGAAAAAAAGTTAAAATTGTGAAAAGCAAGGTTCTTAAGATACACATAATATTGTTGTTCCTTATGAAAATCAAAACGTTGTAAACAACTTAAATGTCCAATTGGACAATGGTTAAATTAGAATACAGAGATCTGCAACAGATCTTGTGACCACTTTAGAAGTAGTTTAAAAGTTCTTAATTTCTTCAGAGCAGTATAAAGCTCAGTCTATGTTAACCAGACTTACTGTCTGATTCACTGTTAAAATATGCAAACATAAAGATACACAGAGGCATTGGAAAAGGTACTGGAAGAAAATGCACCAAAATGTTAGTAATATCCTAGGCATTCTCTTTTTCTTTATATTATTATGTATTATCCAAGTTTTCCACAGTGAGACAGAGTTCTCTGTATAAAGAGATACAATAATTTTTTTCAAAGAGATTTTTGCTATAGGGCATGTATGCTCACCAGAGAGACAGAGAAAGACAGAGAAAAAGTGAGAAATCACCCCCCAGGGGGCACAGGCACGCTGCAATCCCTTCTCTTGGGATTTTGGGCATGCATGCATATATGCCCAGCATGAGTTTCAAGCTACTGGGTCTGGGACTTGAACTGTGGTCGGCCACATGGGAATCCAGTGCCCCAACCACTATACCCCTTGCTGGCCCCCGACAATATAATTTTTAAGAGTTGATGTTACATTTCAAAGTAGGAAATACCATGCAAGATTTCATTTGGAAACTACCTGTACTGTTGTTCCAGTAGGTCTCTAGGTTCAGCCTGGTTTTGAATTCCTCTCCGAAAAATGGCACTGGCATGCTGCAGCTCTCCCTGGGCTTCCAGATGCCCCGCCCAGGCTATGTACAGTGGAGATGACCGAGTTCCGATCCCATGGTTGTACAGAAACTCAAAAAACTGATGGAGGTCATTGTTGAACTGAGCCTACAGGAATCCAAAGCAAAAGCCCTAAGAACAATGGAACTGCTAGTCTAGGTCTGGCCCTGTAGGGGAATGCACGTGCGGCTCTCTGCCAGCACACCTAAAGGGGAGACTCATTCCTCTCCTTGACACCCGAAATCCTGCAAATCACCCATAGTTTCCAGAGTTAGTAGGGTTTTAAAATTATATTACATAAAGTATTACTTTTATCCATCTTAATCTCGGCTTTCTTGAGATCCACAGCGTGGCTCTAACTGTGGCACTACACAGTGAGAGAACCAACGCACGTTACCGTATCCACTCCGTTCATAACTTTTTAACTAGAGCTTATTCTCTCCCAAACTTTTATTTCAATTGAAGAGTCCAAACTCAAGCTTACTTGAGACAGCCTTCTCTTTTTAGCAGTAAATTTAGTTTCTGAGAACTAAGATGTTCTTAACTACTCACAATTGACCCCTCGGAACCTTCTTAGTACTGGGAATGTCTACTTATCTTCCTTCCGCCAAACACACTTCCAATGCAACAAACCTTTTTTTTTTTTTTTGGAGAGGTTTTTGCTATAGGGAGCCCGCCAGAGAGACAGAGAGACAGAAAGCGAGAATTCACGCCCCAGGGGGGATGGCCACGCCACAATCTCTTCTCCTCCATTCTCCTCTCGGGATCTTGGGCACGCACGCACACGCGCCTGGTGTGAGTTTAAGCCACTGTGTCCGGGTCTCGAACCACGGTCGACTACATGGGAGTCCAGCGACATAGCCATTATACCATCAGTTGGTTCCCCTCATGTTATAACATGTACAGACTTGCTACACACAAGAGGGTCTTAAAATTTAATAATCACTGACTTCACAATACAGAAGCCGAAGGTTCTAAAATATACATTTCTGGCCATGTAGCTTTTAAAAATTTATGACTAGAGGGGGCTGGCTGGTGGCATGATGGTTAAGGAGTTGTATTCCTACATGGCTAATCATGGTTTGAGTCCCAGACCTGGCAGCTTGCTTTCTCGCTTTCTCTCTCTCTCTGATCAAATTTTAAAAATTAGCAAATAGAATTAAGTAAATAAATCATTTTTAAAAAATCATAAAACATCATGAATAGAAACAAGGATTTAAAATGAAAGGCCAGCCATTGACCCAGCAGTAATGCTAACACCCTACAGTGCTGGAAGCCATGAGGAAACCTCAGTTCAGACCCTGGGTCAGCTTGAAAAACATGCTGGGTGAGTATGCAGTCATTCGGGACCCTAAGGAACCAGAGGGCTGGGGACAGGGGGTCGTGGCATGACGAGCCATGTTGAGGATGCTTTCTCTCTACACCACCCTCCTCTCTCATACTTTCTATCAGAAATAGAAAAGGGAGAAAGAGTCCAAAATGATCTTAAAATGTAGGAAACACATGCAGAAGTACAACAAAATACAGATCTGATCATACATTTGAATGTACACTTACAAATTTTAAACAGTAATTGATGAATCTTGGGTCATTGTGGTATCTCTTCTTATCTAAAAATTCCTTCATTAAATGTTCTAATAAAGTTGTCAAGTATTCTTTATTTGCAGGAAAATTCTCTTCTACCCACTGCATGTAACTAGAAAAACATGAATAATGTTAATTGCCTATAGGGCAGGGTTAGTTTGTTTAAAGGAAAAAAAATGAACCAAATGCTAACCTTTCCCATTCACCAAGTGGGTCATTGCCTTTGTAGCTCTGCATATGGGCTTCAAACATTCTAGAACAGAGAAGAGTGTACACAGGGGATATTAGGAAGAATTCCTAAAAGTAAAACATGTATTTGATGATATATATTATTTCTTTACCTCAAAATAGAAATCTTGAATATTACTCCAAATGCTATATAAAATGTCAGAGAGCATTCATTCAGAAGTGGTCAGAAAGTAGGCTGTTTTTCCAAAAGGAGTTAAGTCCTTAGTTCTATCCCTGAGAGCCTCCTCCTCTCACCGATCCCCAGCATCACCACCATGAAGACTAGCGTCCAACGGTTTGCTGAGCCTCCTACCAGTGGGATCCAGGCGTGGACCTGATTCAGGTCCCTCCCCTTTCCTCCCAGAGGCAGACCAGAGTGCCACAAATGGAGTTTCCGGATACAGTTTATAGTCTGGGCCTCAATGCATCTCAGTCTCCTTGAGGAAGGCCATGATGGCAGAGCTCAGAAGTCAGTCACTACAGCTCCCAGAGAGCTCTGCTTCTCCTTCCACATACCCCATCACAGCTTAATAACAAAAACCCCAAACCCCCCCCCCAAAAAAAAACCAAAACCACATAAGTCAGGTAAAGCCAAGTTCTTCAGGGGAGCTCAGAAGCTAGAGGGGTAAACAAATAAAGGAAACATTTTTTAAAATGTTGGGTTGAAACAACAGGACCAGGGCTGGCAGGTGGCGAGGTGGTTAAGGTGCTGGACAATCCCACATGGCTAACTGCAGAATCCCAGATCTGGTGGCTTGCTTTTCTCACTTTCTCTCTCTCCATCTCTCTCTCCCTCCCTCCCTCGCTTCTCTCTCTTTCTCTCTCTCTCTCTCACACACACACACACACACACTGTCCCTCTCTGGTCAAATAAATAAAATATAAATAAACAAAGTTAAATAAATTAATTTTTAAAAATAACACAGGAGCAATGATTTCTAGACAAGGTTGTCGGGAGCAGCCTGCCTCTCTGAGGGGGAATTTGATCATGGATCATGACAAACGACCATGTATGAGTCTCGGGGGAGAAGGTTAAAGCTGAGAGAACTTCAGGAAGCCACTGGACACTTCCAGGAACAAAAAGAAAACCAGTGTAACTTAAGTACAAAGAGGGGAAAGGTTGTGGGGCATGTGACAAGATCTAATGTACATTTTGAAATGCCTCCTTTGCCCCTCCTTGTGAAGAAGGGGTAGAGGGTAGGAATAGAAGTGGGAAACCAGCTGGGACCAGCAGATGGCGTAATGGTTTCATTGCTGGACTCCCTTGGAGTCTACCGCAGTTTGAGTCCTGGACTGGCAACTTAAACTCATACGAGGTGTGTGTGCGTGCGTGTCCAAGATTCTGGGAGGAGAATGAAGGAGGAAGGATTGCGGCATGGCCATCCCCCCTAGTGGGTGATTTCTCACTTTCTATCTCTCCAGCAAGTGTAGATGCCCTATAGCAAAAATCTCTTTAAAAAAAAAAAAAAAAAAAAAAGTGGGAAACCAGTTAGGAAGGCATTGCAGAGGGAGAGGGTGGTGACTTGGACCAGGGTGGAATAGTGTATGAGAGACAGTTGACGGGCCCTCCTGATGGGACTGCATACTGGGGACCAGAGAGAGTCAAGTTCAGGAAAACTAGGTTTTCTATCAGAGAAATTACAAGATTTTTTTTGGGGGAAAAAAAAATTAAAAGCAATATTTTCTTCTACCCATCGCCACAATGTACAAATTGAAGTCAGTTTCTTAATGTCTTCAAATCCAGAAGCCACAGGAGAAAAGTTAGATGAAGTCAACTAAATAATCAAAAGTGCTTCCAGGAATAAAGATAAAAAGTATCAACTCAGTTTTTAAACATGAACAAAGGGCAGGGCAGCAAGGTAGTGTAGTGGTTAAGGAGTTGGACTCCCATATGGCTGACTGCGGTTCTAGTCCCAGACTTAATGGCTTGAAAATCACTCAAGACGTGTGTGTGTGTGTGTGTGTGTGTGTGTGTGTGTGTGCCCAAAATCCCAAAAGGAGTTTAAAGGAGAAGGGACTAGAGTATGGCCGCCTCCCTACCACCTTCTATGGTGATTTCTTACTTTCTCTCTCTCTGCCTCTCTCAGGCAAGCACATGTGCCCTATGGCAAGAACCTAAAAAAAAAATAATAATAAAAATAAATAAAAAAGAGTAATGGACAAAAAAGCTATTCACAGAAAAATACATGTCTCTCAAACATAAGAAGATATTCAACCCTTCATAAGAAAAAGTCACCTCACTGATTAAAATTCATCCCATCAGATTGAAAAATAAAAATATTGTACACGAGTGTGCAGGTGAAGCAATGCAAAGGAGAAGCAAGAATTCTCACATTGTACATGCAGGTCTGGGTACACTAAATTCCTGCCAAGGGAATCAGCAGCAGCTTCCAAAATCATAGATAGATTTGACTTTTTTTTGTTTTTGAGAGGTTTTTGCCTTAGGGCATGTGCTGGCTGGAGAGACAGATAAGACAGTGAAAGGGAAAGGTGAGAAATATTGCCTTTTGGCAATCTCTTCTCCTCCATTCTCCTCCCGGGATCTTAGGCACTGATCTTGGGCACACACACACACACACAGACAACGCACGTGCCCAGCATGAATTTGAAGCCCCTGGGTCCAGGACTCAAAACACGGTTGGCCATGTGGGAGTCCAGTGACGTAACCGCTATGCCATCTGCTTGTCCCCAGCATGCATGTATTTATTTATTTATTAATATATAGATGGATAGACCTTAAATATATATATATTATATATTATTTATTTATTTAAATATATATCTTATATATAATAGATATATATAAGCTATAAGATGAATATCTTAAATAGATATCTTATATCTATATCTATCTATCTATCTATATATTTTTTAAGAGGTTTTTGCTATAGGGCACGTGCACTTGCCAGAAAGACAGAGAGAGACAGAGAGACAGAAAGCGAGAAATCACCCACCGGGGGCGACGGCCACGCCGCAATCCCTTCTCCTCCATTCTCCTCTCGGGATCTTGGGCACACATGCACATGTGCCTGGGTGAGTTTAAGCTACTGGGTCTGGGACTCAACCCAGGTTGACTACATGGGAGTCCAGCAACATAGTCATTATGCCAACTACTGGTCTCAATATATTTAAAAACACTTGCAGGGACTAGCAGATGGTATAATGGTTACATTGCTAGATTTTCATGTAGTTGACCACGGTTGGAGTCCCAGACCCAGTGGCTTAAAATCACACCGAGTGCATGTGCGTGTATGTCCAAGATCTCCAGAGAATGGAGAAAGGATTGTGGTGTGGCATCCCCGTTGGGGGGTTATTTCTCAATTTCTGTCTATCTCATTTTGTGTGCCCATGAGGGCACATGCCTTGTAGCAAAAATATCTTAAAAACAAACACAAAAAACTTTGCAAAATAAACTTGGAAATATGGTTACATATGACAGTGTGGGTGAGTACACAAGTATAGGAGTTCTCAGTGAATACTTTTCTAAATCTTTTAAACATGTAAGTGTATTATTTATTTTTAAAACAAAAAAGATAATGACTTCTAAGCTTTTTTTTTTTTTTTTGAGAGGTTTTAGCTATAGGGCGCGTGCGCTCGCCAGACAGACAGAGAGACAGAAAGTGAGAAATCACCCCCCAGGGGGGATGGTCACGCCGCAATCCCTTCTCCTCCATTCTCCTCTCGGGATCTTGGGCACGCACACACACGAACCCGGCGTGAGTTCTAAGTCACCGGGTCCAGGACGCGAACCGCGGTGGACTACATGGGAATCCAGCAACATAGCCATTACGCTAATTGCTGGTTCCCATGACTTCTAAGCTTTGAATCTTTCTTGTGTCTCATAGCAAAGGGATAAATGTGTCAAACCCTTTCCCCCAACATATTTGTAATAGGCTGGCCCAAGGTAAGCTTCTCTCATCTTAACACTAAGCACATTTCTCTAGTAAAATGACCTAAATGCAGCAAATTAACACCAGAATACCCAGTTCATTAAAACAAATGAATCTTTAGAAAGTCAAAACAAGATCAGAAATGCCTGATTTCCCTTTAAAAATGGGGAGGAGAGGAGCTTCCAAAAGAAAACAGTTTGCTAGCTAGATTGAAGGTTAAAGTAAAAGTTTTAAAGCAAATAGATTTAACAATCTGTCTTCTGATCCCAAAGAGCTGATAAAAATCATTTTACTCCCAGCCACATACGACCTAATCGTTTTAAATGCTTTTTAATCACACTCTGGGTAAGTTACCTACATCATAAAACAAAGGAGTGAGAACTTCAAAGACTGTTAGTTGGTTGGCATAAAGAAATGACTCCACGTTAAGCAAGGCTTTTTTGTGTGCGTGTGTGAGCACTGTATTCAAAAACTTAAGAGTGACAGTGGTATTACCGGTAAGGGCAATTT
>NW_006160024.1:422822-423309 GCF_000334495.1 Tupaia belangeri chinensis
AAAGTTTTTAAATCGGAAACTGAAGTTCTTTCGTACAACGTTAAGTACACGGTTTGGGTTTTTGTTGGGTTGGACTTTTTTGCTTCCACCACGGCGATTCTCCCAGAGCGGGATTCGTTACAAAGAATGAGCAAGAGCTCAGACCACCTGACAAACTGCCTAAATGCACCTCGCCCCTGAAACAGCCACTGGTCCTAGCTGGGCGGACGAGAGCGGAGATCTCAGCAGAGACCACCGCCTACTCGGCCTCGAGCCCGCTCCACGTTTCACGAGTGGCCCACAACCTCGGTGGGGACAGAAATCCCAAAGCCCAGAAACGGGGGCGAAAGGAAGTAGGTGTGGGGCGGGCAGGGCCGAGAACCTGCAGGCGGCCGGGTCCAGACCCCAGGTGCCCAAGCCCCCTCCGCGGCTTGCAGCCCGCGACGACGCCTCTGCCTCTTCCCCACCCCACCAAATGGACACTTACTGGAAAACATTTTCCGGATTC
>NW_006160024.1:424506-466555 GCF_000334495.1 Tupaia belangeri chinensis
CGACGCCTCTGCCTCTTTCCCACCCCACCAAATGGACACTTACTGGAAAACATTTTCCGGATTATCCATGGCGAGCTGACGCCCGGCGGCTGCAGCCTCACCGGAGCAGCCACCGCCGATTCGAATATTCCGCGCAGCTGCAGTCGCAGCGCCGAGCGTTTTCGGGGCTCCTGCCATTGGCCTTGGCCACAGACGGACTGGCCAATCGCCGGGGCCGTTGCCGAGAGACCAAGTCCCGCCTTCGCTTGCCGCGCCGGAAGCTCCTCCCACTTCCTGTAGCCTCAGATTAAAGCGGAAGCTGGCGGCAGCCTGAGCGAAGCTTGGAAGTCTGTCTGCAGTGGCCGTCTCTTGTCGCTGTCTTGACTCGGGCTTAGGAAGTTGAGTTTTTGTTGTTGTCTTTAGCTGTTCAAATTCTAAGTGACATACGTAATGACACGATTTAGCCGTCATCTCAGGCTAGGCATTGTAGGAGAGAAGGGTCCAACTCCAGGCTCCTGAGACCAAGTCTCTCCGCTGGGTACCCACTGCTTAAATATATAAACGAGAGTTACGTCTGGTTCACAGAACGAAGAAAACTCAGCCCGTTTGTGGCGTTGAGACTGTCGTTGTCTAAAGCCAAAGAGGATGAGAGAACCCTGGCTTACAGAGCTTGGAAGATAGGCAGGTGTGAAGGAAAATGGTAGTTTCTATTGGTTGTCCTCAGCTGTAGGAGAACCCAGGTTCTGGAGCCCATAACGTCAGTCTTTTTCTAAATTTAGAATTTTCTCCCCTCTTTTTGTGTTCTCTGGGCATTCTCTGGCCCAGTGTCCCTTCTTTCCATATGTTCTACATTGGTCTCTAGCCGGCATGTCTTTTTTTTTTTTCTTTCCCTTTCCACTATTTTTATGTGTGCTTTTTTTCTTATTAACTTCTCCCATAGTAGCTGCTACAACCTTAGCAATTTTATTAACTTGTTTGTCTTCTATAGAATCTTGCCCGTTGTAAACTTTTTGGGCAATTTCTGATAGTTGTGTCCTATTCATGCCCTCGAACCCCTCTAACCACGGGAGCTTTCTTCTAATGTCTGCAGCAGGTTGGGACACTAAGGCCACATTAATTGCCATTTGATTCTCTCGAGCACCAGGATCTATGGGCGTATATTCTCCATAAGCCTCGCATCAGTGCTCTAAGAAGGCTGCGGGAGACTCCTGAGGGCCTTGCCTTATTCTGGTTACCTTTGACAAATGTGTGGATTTTCGGGCTGCTGCTTTAACTCCAGTCAATAAATTACTGCGAAATGTGGCTAATGCCTCTCTCCCAGCGTTAGTGTTGGGATTCCAATTAGGATGTAGCAGGAAAAAGTTTACTTAGCCTATCTTGGTCATCTTCTAAAGTTCTTCCCCCATCTTTAACACGGCTTTTCTAGCTTCTCCCTTTATCCTTTTTCTCTCCTCAGCAGTGAAGAGTAGCTAACAGTTGCCGACAGTTATCTCAAGTTAGCTGATGTGTGTAAAAGACTGACTCCAGCAAGTCAATGAGAGCCTGAGGCTTTCTCAGAGAAGGGTGGGTTCTGAGCCCTCCAACTATACAGGTCACTGGTAGAAAAGGGGACATATACAAGATATGAGTGACCTCTTGGGTCACCATCTGTCAGAGGTGCCTCCCTTAAGGGTAACAGGGCTTCTGAGGAATCGGGGCTTCAGTCCTTCCTTTCCTCCCTAGACCTAGGAGGCAGGGGTGTCGAGGAGTCAGGGCTCCGGTCCCTTCTCATCTCCCTAGACCTGCTCCAGGTGTAGGGTGGGAAGAGGGGGACTGAGATGACTGCCTCCTTTGGCTCCTCCTCATTTTCCTTGAGTTGCCATCTATGTGGGTTATAAGGGGGAGGCAGGTCTGACTCCTCTGGATCGGATTGTAAGACAGCAGGTTTTTGTTCTTTTTGAGGCCCTCCTAATGGGCCGATTACAAGGACACAATTCCCAGTTTTTAAGGCACTGCTTCTTAACCAGGATAGGGGTCTTTGAACTAAAGTCAACCATTGGTCAACAAACGGATATTGGTCAGTATGGCCTGGTCCTCCTGCTGCACCTGTGACAACTTTCCAACTGGCTTGTACCTTTTCATTATCAAAGGACCCTGTGTCAGGCCACCCCACTCCAGAAGTGGGCCATTCAACTTCACATAGGGTTCTCAACCTCTGAAAGCTTGCTACCATAATCACATCCTTCTATAAAGGCCTCATCAAAGAGGTATAGCATGCAGCTAAGGGGAGTCTTAAGAGAGCTATTTTTGCCTCTCATACTTTTTAGAATTAAGACAAGAAAGGAAACAAACATTTTGACTTCATCAGAATGGAACACTTGAGGAACCCCTTGATACTACCGTGAGGTTAATAATCTATTGTTCTATGTTCTCCACTGAAGGGGATAAGAGATAGAATGAAGAAATATTTCCCAAAAGGTTCCTAAGGAAATAAGCAAATTGACAGTAAAAGCAGTAGAAACCCATAGAATCCCTAAGACCCCTGTTAAGGGCCTCTAGCCTGAGTTTTCCCAAACTGTCTAAGAGCACTCCACCCCTGGGTTCCAAGCATGTCTGGTGGAACCTGAGTAAGTGCTCTATAACCGTGTCTGGTTAGCCCTGAGTCCCAACCACCTGCAGAGAAGGGTTTATGGCCCTTGTCCCAGGTCAGACTTCAGGGGGCTCCTCCCTTGGCCAACCCCTTACTCGCTGGTTTGTCTTCTCTGAAGCAAAGAGGACAGGACAGGAACACCCAAGGAAAGGCCTCCAGAGGTCTTACAGCAAAAGGAACTCCACAAACTTTCTTGGAGGAGCAGTCAGCATCTCTTGTCAGCTGTCAGCAATCCTGAGTAGAGCTCCAGGGCCCTGGGAAGTCCCAGGTGGCGCCTTCCCTGCCAGGGTCCAGCCTTGGCGGGGGTGGGTTGACTTGTTGGAGGTGACACTGGAAAGGAAGACTAAGGTCTCGGTGCCTTTTCATGCACATCCTCAGCCGGACACTCCCAGAGATTGCTCTCTGAGGAGTGACAACTGTTAGGAATCATTGTGCCTTTTTATTGAAAATGCGATACATGCAAGTAAATGGGAGAGGGGCTACGTGTTCTAATTATCAATTCATAAAGTTTTAACAATAGAAACCATTCAGGGTTTGATTAAGGGCAGGTCTATTAATCATCTATACAGTTCAACAATTGTTTGATTGATGAAAGCAGGTTCCTGGTAACTTCAAGCAGTGCAGTTTCAGGAAACAATTCCAGCAAGCAGAGTTAACTATCAACCGATGTTCAGCAGCAGCCATCTTATGATTACTAAAAGAAAATCTCAAGTATAGATATTAGTTCTTATGGATTTTCATAAAGAATGATACTTGTATAATTCTATAGAGATCTAAAACTTAAGGAATCCTAATATATTTACCTATCCTGAAGGGGTGAAGTTATTATTCATTTGGTGAGGGCGGAGACAGTTTTTTCAACTGGCGGTAAAGTGACTGATAAGTAAATGAAAAACTTTAAAATGGGTTTATGGTGGTGTGGGTACACTTGTGTAGCCTATGGCACCACTGTTCATGTATTTTGTTAGAACATTAGTTACCATGGGATGAGAGCGTCCTGGGCCAGTTTCAGCCTAGTCCTATTGTATGTAAAAAGGTTATTTATATCAAATATGTCTTGAAGGACCTTCCAAAGATCAAGAAGAACTTTAGCACACCCTTTATTGTGCCCAATGAAGCACTGTAATTAACAGTAAGTGATCAGGGTAAAGGGGAGAGGTCGGGGGACTTTTGGGAAATCTTACCCCACAGATGTATGAGAGAACTATATAATTCTTTTATAGTAGTATATCGGGGAGTCAGAGGGGAGTCACTTCCCAGCAAGGCTACCACAGTCCCGGAGCGAATAGCAAGCAGCCTTGCCAACATGCTAATTGACCCAAGCTTGTTCCAAGGTGGGGGGTGTACAGTAGCGGCCTTGTCAACGTACTGAACCAACAGGAAGCTGTGCTCAAAGGTGAAAGGGCTCAGACGGGTCCTGGAGCCCCGCCGGGTCAGACTCCTCCACTTCCCTAGAGCAGTCTCTGGGTAGCTGGCAGCTGGGCCAAGCAAGGCTGCTCTCCCTAGGATGCCTTACCCACATACTAGACAGATGTGGATCTTGCTGGGGCCTCCAAATGTTATAGTCCACTCAGCAAGAAATAAGAGGACATTCAGACAAAGCCAAATTTATTGGAGTTTAATCGATGAAGCCGGCAGCATACGGGGGGGGGACTCATGACTCTAAAAACCCCATAGCCCCGAGTGAAAGGAGAAAACTTATATAGGCCAAAAATGCACGGATGTTTTACAAGGGCAAAGGAACAAAGTAAAGGGGCTTCAGGAGGGATGGAGGTAGGGTTTTCTATCTTCAAAGCAAAAAAGCCAGTTACAGAAGCAGGTTAATTAGTCTTGAGGGTAAATTCTGATTACAATGGGATTTGAATGGCTTCTCTGGTTCTGGTCAAGGTTCTTGAGGCACCTGGGAGTGGGGCTTTGGATCTTATCTGTACTCATGGGGAGGGGGTGAAGGAGTCACACTTGTTTCATTCCCCACTTCTCTTGGAGGCGCTCCTCCAAGATGGGGTCATGCCTGCTTCAATGACACATATCATGTTAAGATAATGGTTAGTACCCTTGCAGAATTTGGGGCTGGATTAACTGATCTAAAAGGCTATGTGTGGGTGCCCTGGAACACATGAAAGTTAAAGGGACTGGGGCTATTCCTACCTCTAACTGGTAATTAAAATAAGAGCAGAAGAGTTTGGGTAGATTATAGATTATCATCCAGGAATTAAAAAAAAATTTTTTTTGAGAGGTTTTTACTATAGGGTGCGTGTGCTCACCAGACAGACAGACAGAGACAGAGAGACAAAAAGTGAGAAATCCCCCCCAGGGGGCATGGCCACACCGCAATCCCTTCTCCTCCATTCTCCTCTCGGGATCTTGGGCACGTACGCACACACGCCCGGCATGAGTTTTAAGCCACTGGGTCTGGGATGCAAACCGCGGTCAAATATAAGGAAATGCTTCTGGAGGTCTTACAGCAAAAGAAACTCCAGTGACATAGCCATTATGCTAACTGCTGGTCCCCCTTCCAGGAAGTTTTTAATACCTTTTGTAGGATCAGGCATTCTGGATATCAAGTTCTTAGGGGTCGTAAAGTCAGAGTCCAGATGTTTAAGGAGAAATACATAATTTGCTGATGCTTCCTAACTAAGAGTGAGTTGGAGAAGAACCTAGCCTTCTATGCCTGTTGGTAACTTCCCACACAACCTCTGAAGGTGGTTTCAAGGGCCACTTGACAGTGGAAGTAAATATAAAGAGCTGTTCCTGTAATAACTTTTTCCTTTTAAAGAAAGTTCTGTAGATGTCTTGGCTCCCTTAGGCCTCTTAATACCTAAAACAATTCTTCAGCAGCTTCTGGAAATCCTAGTTGCTTTAGCTGTCCAAGTTCTAACTGTTTTACATAATTACACGGTTAAGCCCTTATCCCAGGGAAAGCTTGTAGGAAATTTATAGGGCTATTACTCAGAGGGTGCTCACTCTAGGGTCTTTAGACAAGTGCTAGGTTTTGCTAACTATAGGAATTAAGACATTTTTGGTCCCACCAGCTCAAGTCTTCAACAGTGTTTGAGAGTGACTTAATTAGTAATCAATTAGGAAACATTGATAGAGCATCCATCAAGAACTAGGTACTATGGGACTTATTTGTATAAAGGAGCCAAATAATACCTCCATGCTATTTCCCTGGTTATAGAGTCCAGGAGCTTCATTCCTTTCTCCTTCCTGTTCTTCCCTTTTGGAGGCAAGTTGATTCTTCATAAGCCTGGTCTGTCTTTCTTTTTTTTTCTTTTCTTCTTCTTTTTTTTTTTTTTTTTTTAGAATTATTTAACTTTATTTCAATTTGACCAGAAGGCAGGGAGTTGGGGGAAGAGGAGGAGAAAGAAAGAAAGTGAGAAAGCAAGCCCCCAGGTCTGGGTCTCAAACCGCTGTCGGCCCTGTGGGAGTCCAGTGACCTTAAACCATCATGCCACCTGCCAGCCCCCATAAGCTTGGTCTTGCATACTGAGTACTGGCTACTTGTATTCCCTCTAAACTGTCTCATCTCGACTCTGTGTGTCTCTTCAGACTTTTTTCCTCTTGTGAGTATCAGAGTTGTTCCTTTAGTTTCTGTTCTTGAATGTTGGTTGAATCCTTCCATTACTGTGTAAATTATGCTGACTTAGATTATGGAGAAAACTATCCCAGTACTTAGGAAACCAGGTATGGCAAACATTAGTCTCAGAACTGAAAGTATTCATGGAACATATTACTTCCCATCACTAAGGGCATTTTTCTAAATTTGTAGAAGGCTGTTTCCTCCAGTTAAGCTCCTCAGATCTTACTTAATCAATCTTAATTAATCTTAATTGAGTGAGTAATTTTTCTGATCAATGCCAGAGGATGATAGGTATTCTCCAGCTGTTGTCACCTACTCAAAAAATAGTATGGATGCAGGCAGTCTTTTCAGACTCCACTACTTTTCCTTTGGATCCCTGAAAAACAGGATTTTGTTTATGTGAGAGATTGTCAAAATGGATACACTAAAAATATTTTGTAGGGGGCCAGCCAGGTGGCATGGTGGTTAAGGCAACTGAATCCCACATGGCCGACTGCACAGTTTGAATCTTAGACCCAGCAGCTTGAAAAACAAGTTGGGTGGGGAACCAGCAGTTAGCGTAATGGCTATGTCGCTGGACTCCCACGTAGTCGACCGCGGTTCGTGTCCTGGACCCGGTGGCTTAAAACTCACGCCGGGCGCGTGTGCGTGCGTGCCCAAGATCCCGAGAGGAGAATGGAGGAGAAGGGATTGCGGCGTGACCATCCCCTCTGGGGGGTGATTTCTCGCTTTCTGTCTCTATGTCTCTCTCTGTCTGTCTGGCGAGCGCACGCGCCCTACAGTGAAAATCTCTCAAAAAAAAAAATTAAAAAAAAAAAAAAAAACAACAAGTTGGGTGTGTGTACGTGTGTACCCAAAATCCTGAGAAGAGAATGAAAAAAAAGACTGCAATGTGGCCATCCCCCCAGGGGATGAGGGTGGGTGATCTTTTCTTTCTTTTTTTCTTTTTTTTTTTCCTTTTTTTTTTTTTTTTTGAGAGGTTTTTGCTATAGGGCGCGTGCACTTGCCAGAAAGACCGAGAGACGGAGAAACAGAAAGTGAGAAATCATTCCCTGAGTGGGGATAGCCACACCGCAATCCCTTCTTCATTCTCCTCTTGGGATCTTGGGCACGCACACACATGTGCCCAGCGTGAGTTTAAGGCACCAGGTCCGGGACTCAAATCACGATTGACTACATGAGAGTCCAGCCACATAGCCATTATGCCAACTGCTGGTCTCATCTGTCTTTCTCTCTCTCTCTTTCTGTCTCTCTCTGACAAGCACATATTTTCTATGGCAATTTTTTTTTTCTTAGAGGCTTTTGCCTTAGGGTGCATACACTCACTGGAGAGTGAGACAGAGACAGTGAGAGGGAAAGTGAGAAATCATCCCGAGGAAGGATGGCCATGCCGTAACCCCTTCTCCTCCATTCTCCTGGGATCCTGGGCATGTGTGCATGCACACCCATCTGGTATGATTTTGAAGACACTGGGTCCAGGACTTGAATGTGATTGGTGATTTGGGAGTCTAGTGTTGTAAACTATTATGCCTTCTGCTGATCCTCCTATAGCAAATTAAAAAAAAAAAAAGTTTTGTAGCTTTCAGGATATGTTGCCAGTTCTGTTTTTTCTGTCTTTTTCTTTACGTGCTTTCATATTTTTTTTTTCTCTTTTGCTAACCAATGGTGAATCATTTGTTTCCTCCAGAAAGGAATAGCTCCGTGCTTACTTTCAGTAGAGAGATGGCTTGTTAGGGTGGACAACTACTAGGCTGTATAACTGATCACAGAAATAGAAGACTTTTAGGCCAGAAATACATATATATATATTTTCTTATTTGTGAATTTATTTTATATGTGTTCTACAGCAAATCACATTTAGTTCTAAGCATAAATAAATCACCCTTATTGGAACATTTTATATTGAAAAGTAGAAGACTGGGCAAAAATTCTAGGTATTTAAAAAGATGCCTTTGCTTTAACATTTGTGGGAGATTTTCCGCCCTTTAGTTGTTTGGTAGTAATCGGGGATATGAAGAGAGATTTCCTACAGAAAAGTTTTGATTTTCTGTAGGAAATACCACCCTGAGACTGGTTAGAAGATTGGAGAAGAAGGGAAAAATTCTGGCATCTCTGTAAAAATTACCATTCAAATCACATGCCAGAAGTGTCAGACTCTCAGGAAAAACAGCCACCGGCCATCAGGCCTGGCTAGGCTTATGTTAAAGACAGTGGTCTGAACATGCAGGCAGTGACAGCTGACCCTGCCTCTTTTGGGTAATGACTAACCAATCCCTTTCTAAACTCCGATCCAAGGTGTTCTGTTTTCACCCCATATGGGTATGCTGCAAATAAATCTGACACTAACTTCCCATAGTTAGTGTCAGACTCCACAGGTTTCAGGGCTCTGTCCCCAGTAGGGCTTCCCTTACTTCAGATGCCAACCATAAATTTAGGGGTTCCCAGGTCACCTGAACTTCTGACCAATTCTGGAGTTACTATGACTGCCCTCAGTTCAATAACAACATACTAGCATGGCTCACAGAACTCTGGAAACTCCACTTATTATTACAGTTTTAACATAAAGAATGCACATAGGATGAGGTCAGGGAGGGTCTTGAACATGGGGCCTTCATGTCCTCTTCCTGTAGGGTCAGGCTGTGTCTCCTGACATACTAGTCTGCTCGTTGATCACAAGCTGCAATGGGCTTCATTGTGCAGAGTTTTCATTGGGGTTTCATTGAGTATGCATGATTAATGAAGTCATTGACTGAGTGATCGAACCCAGTATTCAGTATCCTGATGGTGTGAAGGACTGGTCGATGCTACATAGCTCAAAGCCCCAAGCCTGAGTTTTTCCTGGTGATCAGCCCCATCCTGAAGTTTTCTAGGAGCCCACCATGAATCACCTAGTTCGCATAACAAAGACACTCTCATCACTCAGAAAATTCCAATAGTTTCTGAAACCCTTAACCAGGAACCTAGGGAAATGGCCAGACAGATTTTTTTTTAGTTATTTTATCAGGGGGGTAATCTATATTTTTGAGTAGAAGTTCAAATTTTCATTAGCATTTTCAATGTTTCTACTTTATACAATTATGTATATTTTCTCTACCAACTTGGTAAGTAAGCAGTATTCTTGCTCAGACTGGATTGGCTTCTCGCCCTTCAAAGAGTTGAACACTCTCCAAGGATCAAGGCTCAGACCTGGTTACTTAAAAATATTGAGTTTCATGGCTAGTCCTGAGAGATATAGCTGGGCTCTAATTTAATTCTTGTCTGTGTGTGAAAATCTGAATAGGGTTCTCTGGCTTGTCTTTTTGAAAACAAAGGAATGAGTTGAAGAAAGCTGATGTTAAACTGTGAGTTACCTATAGACTGGTTTGCTTGAGCATCCATATTAATTATCATACATAGCACACAGAGATGTTCCATTTTTGTCTTTTTTTTTTTTTTTGAGAGATTTTTGTTATGTGGCATGTGAACTGGCCAAAGAGACAGAAAGAGCTAGAGAGACAGAAAGTGAGAAATCACCCCTGAGGGAGATAACCACGCCACAGTCCCTTCTTCTCCATTCTTCTCTCGGGATTTTGGACACACACACACATGAGCCTGGGGTGAGTTTTAAACCACCCAGCCCAGGGCTCAAACCATGCTCAACTACATGGGAGTCCAACAATGTAACCATTACGCCATCTGCTGGTCCTTAGGTGCTTTATATTTAACTGCTGATTTGTCTTCCCCATGGAATGACAAAAACTCCTAGCCACAGGTCACTAGAGATAGGTCACAACAGCCTGGCTTCATCTTTATCCTGCTGAGACTTTTGTGTCTTCTTGTCCATGATTTCTCTGACTGCAAGTTGTCTTGTCTGGAAGTAACATTAGTAGACACATATTAATTTAAAGTGGGGGGACCAGCAGATGGCATAATGGCTATGTCGCTGGACTCTCATGTAGTCAAAAGTGGTTCAAGTCCTGGACCTGGTGACTTAAACTCACACCTGGCACGTGTGCGTGAGTGCCCAAGATCCTGAGAGGAGAATGGAGACAAAGGGATTGTGGCATGGCCATGCCTCCTGGAGGGTGAGTTCTCACTCTCTGTCTCTCTGTCTCTCTGTCTTTCTGGCGAGTGCATGCACCCTATGGCAAAAGCCTCTCCAAAAATAAATAAGTAAAATTAAATAAAATGGGATGCATTCACCCAAGATGTATTTCTATTATGTCACACTTTCTGCCCTGGCTGCTGCTGTTACAGTTAGTATTGCTGCTATTACTCTTTTTTTTTTGGAGAGGTTTTTTTTTTTAAAGAATTATTTTATTTAACTTTATTATTATTATCATTATTATTTTCCAGTTTGATCAGAGAGAGACAGAGAGAGAGAGAGAGGAAGTGAGAAAGCAAGCCACCAGGTCTGAGACTTGAACCGTGGTTGGCCATGTGGGAGTCCAGCGCCTTTAACCACCATGCCACTGGAGAGGTTTTTGCCATAGGGCGTGTGCATGCGCCAGAATGACAATGAGAGACAGAGAGACAGAAAGAGAGAAATCACCCCCAGGGGGAATGGCCACACTGCAATCCCTTCTCCATTCTCCTCTCGGGATCTTGGGTGCACATGCACACACACCTAGCGGGAGTTTAAGCTGCCAGGTCCAGGACTTGAACCATGGTCTACTACATGGGAGTCCAGCAACATAGCTGTTAGGCCAACTGCTGGTCCCGCTGCTATTACTCTTATATTTTCATCTTGTATCTTTTTACCTTTGCGGTCCCCTTGCTTTTGCATATCAATGCAAGTTTTTTTTTTGTTTTTTAATATAATATACTTCCTTTCCTTTAGTACTCAAACTGCCTTGTCTGCATTTATTGCTCTTTGCAATTTGTTGTATTAGGTTACACAGGGCTATGGCTATTTCTCTTGGATATTTGGATCACTGGGTGGTACATCTCTGCTTCTGCTTCTCTTTTGGATAGGTCTTGGGGCTTCTTCTTCTTTCTATTTTATTATTTTTTTAAAATAGTGCCAAACGGTGCATGTGGTCGCTGAAGAGAGAGACAGAAAGACAGAGAAAGGGAAAGTGATAACACGTACCCCACCAACGTCTCCCCCTCCAGCCACCAAGGAATGGCCATGCTACAATCCCTTCTCCATCTCTCTCCTTTTAGGATTTTGGGCATGCATGCATACATGCCTGGTGTGTTTCTTAAGCTGCCAGGTCCGGGACTCAAATTGCGCTGGTCAGCCATGGGATCCATACCACAGGCTGGCTCAGGGATTCTGGTTTTCTAAGGGGACCTCCAGATGATGATCCCATGATTTTTTTTGAACCTATTACCCTTTTAGACTTTTTTAGGTTTTTGCTGTAGGGTGTGTGTGCTCGCTGGAGAAACACAGAGAGGGGAAAATTACAAATTACCCCCTCTGGTGGGATGGCCATGCCACCATCCCTTCTCCTCTAGTCTCCTCCCAAGATTTCAGGCATGCATGCACATGCACCCAGCATGACTTTCAAGCTACTGGGTCCAAGACTTGAACTGCACTTGGCAATGTGGGAGTCTAGCAATTTAATCACCATGTCACCTGCTGGTCTTCCATTTAGACTTCTTGATAGGTAATCAATTTTTTTTTTTTTTGGTGGGGGAGAAGTTTTTGCTATAGGGCGCATGTGCTCGCCAGACAGAGAGATACAGAGAGACAGAAAGTGAGAAATCACTCCCAAGAGGGGATGGCCATGCCACAATCCCTTCTCCTCCATTCTCCTCTCAGGATCTTGGGCATGCATGCACACACGCCTGGCGTGAGTTTTAAGCCACCAGGTCCGGGATGTGAATCACAGTTGATTACATGGGAGTCCAGCGACATAGCCATTACACTAACTGCTGGTCCCTTGATAGGTAATCAATTTGAACATTGCTTGACCAGCCATCTTCCTGATAACCTCTCTCTAAACCTTGGACATCAGTGGCCACCTGGGCTTTGTACCCAGCATTTTGAGGGTGACTTTTTAATTTGTTCACATACCTGGGAGCTAAAAAACCCCAATAAATCAGAAGATCAGCTCTCCAGTAAACAGTGGAACTCTTTATGATCATTTGCTATAGTGACATTAACTATTTCATATGGTAAGTATTTAAAGGATTCTAGCCAGATGTGCATTCTGTTTCTTTTATTATCTGCATCTTCTCATTCTTTAGCTGCTTTCGTATCATTGAACATATGTTATACATACTTTTATTTAGACCCAGTTGGCTTGGCAAGGGTTTTAATGACATTGAAAATTTGAAATAAGTACAGATCCCACAAAAATCTGTTTTCTTTCTCTTATTCCCACTTGATGGTCTTTCATTTTTTCTGAAATCTGAAAGCTATCTTCAGTGAATTGGGGGTTGCATTCTGAGAGAGCTTGTCTGTAGTGTTTGCTGACCTCAAAGAATGCACCTAGAGGTCCATCAGGGGAAGACGTAGGTTTATTAGTCATATAAGCAGGACAGGACGCCCTGCTGACAACCATGACTGAGCACAGGCTCAGCTGATATACGTTAAGATCACCTGTAAGACCTGCACAGGCTCCTTGTCTCTGGTGCAGGGTTCTGGTCATCTTGGGTTGTCAGAAAAATCACGATGTATTTTTCTGTTTTTCTTTGTGAAAATGTGTCATAGCTTTTCTGACAACCCAACATATACATTGTTTGAAGATTATAATAAAAAGCCAGGTTATCAATGAGCAGGATCACCAGAGTTTGTACAGAGCTTTTAATTCAGTGCCTCTGATCTTGGAATGCTGACGTGGGAGAGGGATGTGTACCTCCAGAACAGCCCTGGCGACAAGCCGAGTCCATGAGGAGTGGATCACAAGATGTTCGTGAGGCCCAGCTGGACCAGCAATCGGGTATCAGACATAGGGTGGAGAGGGAAAGGGGAGAAGAGTTCAACGCATGGAGCCTCCAGGCAATCAGTATCTCTCATCCTGGGCACTCACTAATATGTCACAATAGAGTAATTGCTAAATACTTAGAAGAACAAACAGTGACATTTCTGAGGCTGATTAAGTTTACACAGCTATTTTGAGTTGCAGTAAACAAAAACCCAACTTGAGCTAGCTTAAACAATGAATTTATTGGCTCATATTGGCTCACTTTACTGATGAATCCAGAGGTAGGTGGCCTTTCAGTGCAGTTTAATTAGGAGCTTAGTTGTCTTTCTCTGCGGTTCTGTCAGCTCTGGGGAGACTTTGCCTTTCAGGCCAACTTCCTTCCTAGTAGCAAAACTGTTCATTCTTGGTCTCATCTGGTTTGTCCACAGTCCCGAATGTCCCCTGTGCCACTCTGAGCTGATTAAACTACTCGTCTCTCCATGAAGCCTCCGCACAATCCCATGACCACAGGCCCTAAGGAAATCAGGGGTTCCGGGAAGTGAAATGGGGACTATCTACAGGTGAAGCAACCAACAGGTGTCTTTCTGGTAAGATCCTAACAATTATAGTTCTGTCACTTTGAAAAGGAAATTTAAAAACCCCCAGAAATGAGGCCCGACAGGTGGTGAGATGGTTTAGGCAGCTCATTCCCACATGACCAACTGCACAGTTTGAGGCCTGAACCCAGCAGCTTGAAAAACACTCTGGGTCTGTGTGCATGTGCACCCAAAATCCTGAAAAGGAAATGGATAAGGGATTGCAGCATGGCTACCCTCTACCCCTGGGGAGGGAGTGTGTGTGTGTGATTTCTCACTTTCCCTCTCTCCATCTTTCTCTCTGCCTCTCTCTGGAAACACATGTGCCCTATAGCAAGTTAAAAACCCCTGGAAACGAATGAGTCACTCCAACTGACTGAAAACCACTGACCCACAGCAGCTTCAGTCACTGGTGATTCTTCCTTAGTTTTTGAAGAAAACCTTCTCATGATTTTTTTCCCTTTGTTTAATTTTTGAATTTTTTTTTCCCCTTTGTCTATTTGAAACCTAATGCAGAATCTGGTAGGTGAGGAGCTAGTCTTTTCAAAATATCAACAGTCATGATAAAACATTTTCAACTGTTGCTAATTGGAACTTTGTTTGAAGTTTTAAACCTTTAATGAGTTTAGTCAGCTGCCTATGAGAGTGGAGTGAATATAATCCTCTTGCCTATAAATATAAAAGGTCAGGGAGGCGCTTTTGTAAATAGTACCTATTCCCAAGGGTAACTGTGTGAAGTGTTGGTTTCAACACCATTCTGGATGCTTTGCAAAGTTTTCTGAGACATACAATGAACTAGCGATTTTGGTGTAATTCGTTTTTATCAGCCCATGTGCTGCACAACTGGGTCCTGGTCCTCTCTGGGGAACATGGGACTCTTTCAAACATCGCCAATGGGATTGGCAATTGTTAAAACTTGATTTGAAGAGTGATGTCAATATCTATGATTAAAAAACAAACAAAAGCAAACCCAGCCATCCCACTCCCGGGAGCAGAATCCATGGAATGGAGCATGTGGGTGAGGGGCATGTCCAGGGTGCCGCCCTGTGTAGTGGCCTACCGCCGGGAACAGTGTATGCACCAACATCAGGGACTCCAGTGTAAGTTGTGAAACGATCTTACCATGGAATATTTTACACGTGTTTTAAAATCAAGTCTGGTCTTTAGTAATGTCTCAGAAGCATTTTCCTTATATTCAGTTAGCAAAAGGCAGAGGTGAAAATATAATCCCAGTATTATAAAACAAAGGGCAAAAGTTCATGTTTCCACATCAATGTATAAAAGTGGACATGGCCAAAACCATAGATGGATCTCATATGCTCCATAAGGGTTTGAGTCCTGGCCCCTTATGGCAGAACTTTTTAAGACAAAATATGGTTTATACATACTGGTGTTGCTACTTTAAAGGGTCCTTTGCCTTCTTTTTTTTCTTTCTTTCTTTTTTTCTGGAGAGGTTTTTGCTACAGGGCACGTGCACTCACCAGAAAGACAGAGAGAGACAGAGAGACAGAAAGCAAGAAATCACCCCCCGGGGGGATGGCCACGCCACAGTCTCTTCTCCTTTCTTCTCTTGGGATCTTGGGCATGCACGCACAGGCGCCCGGTGTGAGTTTAAGCCACCGGGTCCGGGACTCGAACCCCAGTCGACTACATGGGAGTCCAGCAACATGCCATTACACTAACTGCTGGTCCCAAGGGCCCCTTGCCTTCTCTACCAACTTTGCTTTGATTGTTAGAGGACATGTGTAATTGCTGGAGAAGGGGAGGGACAAGGCACCGCACCCCCACCAATGCGACATGGTTATGCTGCGATCCGTCTTCTCCATTTATCCATCCTGTTGGGATTTGGGACGTGCACACATACATATACACCCAGGGCCGGGATTCGAACCATGGTTGGCCATGTGGGATCTAGCTCCCTTAATCACTAGGCTATGGGTCCAGTTCCCAACCTTTTTTTTTTTTTGAGAGGTTTTTGCTATAGGGCATGTGCGCTCACCAGACAGACAGACAGAGAGACACAAAGTAAGAAATCACCTCCCAGGGGGGATGGCCACGCTGCAATCCCTTCTCCTCCATTCTCCTCTCGGGATCTTGGGGATGCACGCACTCGCGCCCGGTGTGAATTTTAAGCTACCGGGTTCAGGATGCGAACTGTGGTCGACTACATGGGAATCCAGCGACATAGCCATTACGCTAACTGCTGGTCCCCAACTTTTTCTTTAATAAACAAAAATGGGGCTTTATCTACTTAGGTAGCTGGACTACCCAAAGGATCAGCTGGCTTCCAATCCAGTTGCACCTCTGGACTCTAAACAGCACCAACGTTACTGTGTATCACCCTAGCCTCCAGTTGTGCAGGACTTCAAGGAGATTGTAGAACTCATTGCTTATATAGACCTTATGCCTGTTTACAAAAAGGTGAGTGAACCTCTTTCTAATGTTTATATAGAAAAGAGGATGCTGGTGAGACAGTTTGTCAGAGGCAAGTGAGACAGAGAGAGAGAGAGAGAGAGCTCTACCAGAATCACGTGGAGAGAGTGGATGTTTTATGGAAAGTGGAGTGCCAGGTAAAGGGGATAAGATAGTGGGCAGGAAGAAAGGAATGGCTAGAAATAAAAATAAGAAGACATCACTTCCTTCCTCTAATCCATGGAGTGGGGCAGTCTTTCCCAGGTGGGCCTCGCTTGCGTCCTCCTTGCACCCGCATGCTGTAGATGGAGGGCTAGTTTGGATGAGGGGTGGAGCTGCTGGCTGGTGAGTGCAGGTAGGAGGAGCTGGGGTGGTGGGGCCCATCCATCTCAGTCACTGAAGTGCTGTCCTTACCTTCAGGTTCCCCAGCACAGAGAACCCCTTAACTCTGAGTCCCTTTGAACTAGCACAGCCCCAGAGAGACCAACCTACAGTTGGGCACATCTTCTCTCCCCAAAGAACCAAGTCAAGAGCACCAGATGGTGGAAGTTCTCACATTCCCAAGTCCTCCTGCAGTCCTTCATCAGCTGAGGTTGTGGCCACTATTCCTAGAAGCTCAGTGCCCTGAGCCTGGGCAAAGCAGGTTCTAGTCATCTCTGAGCTCCAGGAAAGTCACTGTTTGAGAAATCAGGGCAGTCTCATTTTGCATTTGTGCAGCAGCAAGCCCTTGAGGGATGCTAGAGGTAGCAGAGCATGTAAGTCTACCTGACTCCCAAATTCTCCATGGGAGCTGACTCAGCAGGGAGAATGCTTCCCAATGCCATGTTTAGACCAGTGGTCCACTTAGACATCACCAGCCCAAGCAGCATGAAGCCCCCCTGACTTTAACACCTTAGGTCTGAATTACTAGGGATTAGATTAGGGCAGATAGTGTTTTCCCTCCAACTAGCATAGCTGGGACCAGTAGGGAGAAACCAAAAATTATGGATCTCCATTGCTTCCCCTACACTGCCAAAAGCAGCCTCCTGCTGGCTGCCATCAGCCGGATTGTTTGGTTATTATGGATCGTAGCAGCAATTGGTTGCCTTTCCTGCCCTATTTACCCTGGTGTTAAAAATCCAGACATGATGGAGAGAAAAGAGAAAATTTCAAGCTAGAGAATGAGGTGGTCACTATTCCACCTCCACTTGTCATTGTCCTTAAAGGATGAGGGTTGGCTATAGAGAGGCCTCAGGAGACCTGGAGCACAGAGCAAGTTTCAGAAAGTGTGCTCTCAAAAGATTTATAGGCATGACCCAAACTGCAGCTCCCCGAGGTTTGAAGCCTACAGGTTGGGAGCTCCTAGCCTATAGCATCCCCTCTTCTCTTTATTGTTTTCCTGGCAGTCCTATGGTCAACCTGGGCTGATTTAGAGAGAGAATAAAGAAAGACTCATGCTGCCTCTTGGTGGAGGAAGGCGTTTAAGGATCGGAGGATACAGTGAGGTCAGGTAGGATCAAAACTGAAGGGATGCAGCTGGAGTTGGCGACAGTGAAGGCAGCAGTGGCCTTTACTCTCGAAGTGGAGGGGGCTCAAGAGGTGGAGTCGGTCAGACTATAGTCAGGTAACCCAAGGGTTGCGGTGGTATCTTGGAGATTTTATTGGGAGTGTGGAGTCAAGTTAACCTAGGAAACAGGGTCCATGGATTCTGCATCTTGGAGACTGCCTGCATGTTAACATATTAAAAGCCCGAGAAGCTCCTTGGTTAAACTATGTAATTTAAAAGAAATTTGTACCTAGAGAATGACTTTTTTCCAAGGGATACATTCCTCTTTCTCCTTACAGTGGTATCTTCCCCCATCGCCAACCTCCCCACCCCAATTTGAGGCCATCAATTTGGGAAGCTCTTAAATTAAATAAGCTGTCATTTCTAGATTGCCAGTAAGCAGAAGATGGGGATGATTTGGGCAGTGAAGAGTAGTGAGGGAAGGGTCTTGGCATGGGAGCAGTTTAGTGTATTCATCATGTTAGTGGAATAGTGCAAGGTTAGCAGCTGGGAAGCACAGTCCTGCGGCAAGAGGAAGGGACTCTTAGCTCTGGTGGTGGGCTGGCCTCGGGAATGAGTAGAGGACTCTCTTGTCTCAGCAACATTCACTGTCCCCCTTTGCGATGCCCATCGTGTGCCACACATTTGTTCTGGGACCTGAACTCACACAAAAAATGTCCCATTTTTCCAGACCCTCACAGGCTGGTGAAGAGGGGCATGAGCCATCTTGATTTGGTGCTTAGTGCTAAAACACAGAAGGCTGAAAAGTCATGAGGCCCACCCAGATCCCTCTAGGAGAGTGCCGGGGGGCTCCCAGCAGATGACACCAGTTGAGTAATGCACTCAGAAAGTTGTTTTGAGGCCCAACCTTTGTGCTGTAGTTGGTAGCATATTGAAGTGCAGTATTGGAAGCTATTTGGCCTGCTATGGGTTTAGATCCCTGCCCAGTGGTTCTGAAACACAGTGGTAAAGATCCTGGCAGGCTGGGGACTGGGGGAAAGGGCTCATGGTACAACCGGGCCTCATTACGGGCATTTCTCTTTCTCTCTGAGCACGTACCGGCTCTCTATTGTGAAAGAGAGTAAAGGTTTCCAGGGCAGAGAGAAATCGTGACCTCCCCTGAATTCAGGTCCGGTGTGTCCTGAGGCACACCTGAGATGCCACCCTCCTCTACTTAATTTTCTTTGGGCTGTGTCTGCTATCTTCCTAAGGAACTTAACACCAATTCCCTGGCCTCATCTGTCTTGGAGTTGAGTCTGTGCTAAGTAGCCACATGGGTATTCTCTACCTCTTGAATAGAGGAATTTCCTTTTTTAGGATGCAGGACTCCTAACCAGTCAAGGATCACCCCTAACCAGTCAAGGCAGCAGCAGCTTTCACCTTGATGCGTTATGGTCATGTGATGTATTGCCAACACTGATACACATTTTGGCCCTTAAGGGGACTTGTCAGACACTGTGGTTTTTGAAGGCTGGCTGTAATCCTTCATTTTCCTGAATCTTCTTCTGAAGTACCATATGGGCATTATGGAGAGTTGCTGCCATTGACAATTTCAGAGCTAGCCAAAGTATTTTTTTCTTCCTTCCTTTCTTTCTTCTTTTTCTTCTTTCTTTCTTCTTTCTTTCACTCTCTCTCTCTCTTTCTCCCCCTCCCTCCCTCCTTCCCTTTCTCCTTCTTTTCTCTTTCTCTCTCTCTTTTTTTAAAGTCATGTGTTGGTGTAGCCCTGCACACTTCGCTCCCAGGATTTGGCTCAGAACAGGGATCCATAGCTGAGTGGACCTAGAGGTGCTGGTGAAGCCAGCGATGATGCTCCTGTCACCGTGTGTAGGTTCTGGACGCTATGTGGGGGCGCACTGGTTCTTTTGTCTTGGGTGCAGCATTCCCAGCAGTCCTAGAGAGTCTAGCTGGGGCTTCTCTAGTGGGTGTGGAGTCCTACTGGAAATCAGAATCCTGCTGACCTACCAAGCCCTTAGGGTGGGCTCCCCCCTCCCATGTATGCTTCGTTACTCTGCTGTACCTGCAGTTTTTTCACTGACTTTATAGCTCATGGCACTTGAGCACCCTTGTCTTAGAGACTCTAGACATTTTTAGATGGAAGAAATAAAATCCTATAAAATCAGTTTTTTAGAAACTCTAAGGGTGGACCAGCAGATGATGTAATGGTTACATTGCTCCCACATAGTTGACCGTAGTGTCCCAGACCCGGTGGCTTAAAACTCACACCAGCTGCATGCCCAAGATCCTGAGAGAAGAATGGAGGAGACAGGATTGTGACATGGCCATCCTCCCTGGGGGGTCATTTCTCATCTTCTGTCTCTCTGTCTCTATCTGTCTCTCTAGCGAGTAGCAAAAATCTCTCCTAAAAAATGAAAAGAAAAGAAAAATAAGAAATGCTGAGGGAAAATATACTAAGATGAAATCAGGAAGCTATACAAGATACCCATTTTAGATCCAGGAT
Source organism: Tupaia belangeri chinensis (assembly GCF_000334495.1). NCBI lineage: Eukaryota > Metazoa > Chordata > Mammalia > Scandentia > Tupaiidae > Tupaia > Tupaia belangeri. The sequence goes on from NW_006160024.1 coordinate 444,519, forward strand.
CAGTGAATATTCTAAATCTACTTGTCCTACTTTCTCATCCTTTTTTGTTTCCTTGTGTAGACCCTCGTAAGATTGTTTTTCTAATGCTTTGTTATGTTTTTAATTAGGACTTAGTCTAAATAATATCCTGAATTCTCTTTCCAAAAAATCCCTTTCACTTTGTTTTTTTTTTTTGGTGACTTTTATGATTTGGGGAGTAGTGATTTCTAGAATTTTATTTTTTAGGCTTTTGCCATAGGGTGCATCAGTACTAGAGGAAGAAAGAGAGAGAAAGAGAGAGGGAGAGAGAGAGACAGTGAGAGAGAAAGTGAGAAGTCTCCCACCAGGGGAGATGGTCATGCCACAATCCCTTCTGCTCCACTTTGTTCCTGGGATTTGAGGCATGCACAAACACATGCACCTAGCGTGAATTTCAAGCCACCAGGTCCAAGACTTGAACTGAGGTTGGCTATGTGAGAATCTGGTGCCTTAACTACCGTGCCACCTGCTGACCCCTAGAATTCTTTAGCTTACTTCCTGTGAAGTCTTTTTGCAATCTTACTTGCTGTGAAGTTTTTAGCCAATCTCGTTTGCCTGTTGCACATGTAATGATGTTAAAATGGGAAAGAAGTGGGGAGAAACTGAGATTGTGTAAGCTTTAATCTGGGCTGAAACACTACATCACTTACTGTGTCCTATCACTGGCTGCCATGAAGCCGATAACATCTCTAGACGACCAACAACTAGATTTCTTTTTGTCCTTTTCTGGTTTTGTTTTATAATTTTTTGGTCTACTTTGTCTGTTCTCAGTTTCTGGTTCTTTCTCTCCTGCCTTGTATTTCTAGCATCGTAACAGAATATAGTTTTCCTCTTTTTTGATAAGGTAATAGTAATATGCCCTGTTTAGTCCCATCTCATGGTTTTGAATGTTCTGAAGCAGCATTCTGTTTTCAGCCATGAATTTGAAAGCACCGCTAGTCCTGGTTATGGAGATGTGCCTCAGATGTGGTCCCAGGAAGCTTTTCCATATTTGGTGTCTTTCACTTCTGAAACATCTCACTGGTAATCTCCAGCCAGATCTCAAACCCTTTCTTTGCCAGTCCTTTTTTAGAACCCCCTCAGTCATCAGAAGTAGGTTGTTTTAGCCTACTCAGTCAGTCATATGCCTATCTTCTTATTCTGGCCCCAGTTGTAGGGGCCAGATGGTGGTGCAGCAGTAACACAACCAGATCCAAATGGGAAAGGTCCCAGGTTCTTGTCCTAGGACCTCTTTGAGCATTCGGGGTGCTCATACACATATCCATAACCTGGGGTGGCTGAAACTTGGGGAAGGTCATGGTGTGGAGACCCTGATGGGGATGCCTATCCCACTACTCCCCATCTCTCTCTTTCTCTCATGGAGGAAATAAATTAATAAACTTTTAAAAAAATGCCAATTGATAAGAAATGTATTATCCATTGGCAATGACTGATAAATTAGTTCCAGAAGTTGTCTGGTGGAGTCCTCTAATGTATGGTCCTTGGTAACTCCCAGGCTTCTCCTGTCCCTCACCAAGCACCCCCATATCTTATGAACAAATGTCCCCAGTTCTCCTGCTCACCACTGTGGCTTTGAGTGGGGCTAGTCTGCCTCCCTTCCTGGTCATCTTGAGCTGGAAAGTCCGGAGCAGCTGGGCAGTGGAATTCATGTCTGGAGCTGTTTCTGGTCCTTGGGCGTTCCTGCCAGATACCCTAGCTCATGCTGCCAATCGGGACCTATCAGCTCTGGATTAACTGGGTAGTGTGGATCCAAATAGCTAATTATGCCAATACTATCACTTGAAAAATTTGCCATTTTCTCTCCACGTATATAAAATCATCAGTAGGTACAGAGCTTTGCCATAAAAATCTGGAGTTGGGTCCAGCAGGTGGCATGGTGGTAAAGGTGTTGGACTTCCACATGGTCTACTGCTCTCTGAGTCCTGGACCTGGTGGCTTACTTTCTCACTTTCTCTCTCTCTCCAGTGAGCACATACGCCCTATGGCAAAGTAATATAATAATAATGATAAATAAAATTAAATAATATTTTTTCCAAGATTTTCAAAAAGGATTATTTATTTGGTTTTATTTATCATCATCATTATTATTTAAAAATTTGCTACAGGACATGTATGCTCACCAGAGAAAGAAAAGGAAAGTAAGAAAACAAGTCTCCAGGTCTGTGACTCACACCTCAGTCAGCCATGTGGGAGTCCAGTGCCATAACTACCACATCAGCTACTAGCCCCCTTAAATAATTCTTAAAATAATAATAAAAAAAAGCTGGAGCAAAGGATTGAAAATGTCTGCCCTTAAAGAGACCCTATCTCAGTAGTTGCAGGGCTGAGATTGATGAAAACGATGGGGGTTTTGTCTGGGGTTGCCCCCCTTATTAGTAGTATAGCTTTGGTTTGGGGCTCTAGCCCATTTTCTATATGTTTACTTTTGAAATGATTTGTATTATCTAACCTGAAGGTAGCGCTGCAGTGAAAAGATGGGGACTTTTGTTTTGGCTTCACCTCTTACCGGCTGTGAGGCCTTGGTCCCATCAGTGTTCATGAAACAACTTCCTTTATAGTCAAGAATGAAAATATGCTAACATATAGAATGGTTGCAAGAGATAGATTGAAGGAACAATTTTTTTATCTACAAAATATTAACATACAACCATGTAACTATTGTAAATTATAATATGAACTTGGTACCTCGCATTATGGCGATTGTTAGAAGCAAATACATACTAATGGTTTTGTATGGCAAAGGCATTTGTAAGGTGTAAGAAGAGATTTTAGAATATAAACAGGCCCAATGATGTACCCCCAACTACAACACAATTAAGAGTCTCCAAGATCTCAAACTTTATGCCATCTAAAGTTTACAAATTGAAAAGCAAATAATTGTCCCCACATTATTGGGACAATTGTACAACTCTAAATAAAAGCAATTCTTTTTTTTTTTTAATTTAGTTTTTTGCTATATGGTGTGTATGTTCACTAGAGAGACAGAGAGAAAGTGAGAAATCACCCCCAGGGGGCATGGCCACACTGCAGTTCCTTCTCCATTCTCCTCCTGGTATTTGGGCACATATGCACACATCCCCAGTGTAATTCTCAATCTTCTAGGTCCAAAACTTTAATTGTGGTTTGTCATATAGGAGAGTAGTGCCTTAACCACCATGTATCTGCTAGCTTAAATAAAAGCAGCTCTTGTCATTCCTGATCCTCTGTCTCTGTCTGAAATAAAAATTCCAAAAAAAAAACCTTGTGCTTTAAAATTTGGAGATAAAATATACTTTATGGCCTTAATTTCTACTATAACTTCCCTACAAAATAAAAGAACAATAACCTTATATTGATGAACCAGTGTAAGTAGTGATAAATGTGAACTCTGACTAGTCTGAAACTGAGAGTAGTAAGGGGGTGATTGTCCTTCCAAAATATTGTGATGCAGCTAGTACCACAGTGAACTGAACCCACAATTCAATGCACATTCCCTAATCCAAGTAGCTCAGTCCTCAGTGGTCCCCTTCCCTAACGGTAGTCAGACTTCAGACCTAATTAAACCCCCCACCAAGCACTCTTGGTCACCCATTCAAACAGACAAGACCAAAATATTTCTTTCCCCCATGTCTAGGCCCATGACAGAGACTCCCAACCAAAGGCATGAAATCGCCCCGTTTTCCTGATTTGTATCCTATGTTGCTTAAAGCACACGCATTTATCTGAACTCTCATAACTTAGATCTGGGTTGGTATGTGTTGCTTTTAACCCAATTAGGCAATCCAGGGACTCACTGCCTTACTCTGATGGACTGATTGGATGGTGATGTTGTCAGGGTACATGGTTTTCTTTATTAAGAACAAGATGGCAGTGGATTTCCTGAGACACCCATTCCTTTACTCCATCTATCCAACAAAGGTATTTCACAGTACATATTTTTCTGGGCCAGGTGTGGCCTGGTGAGCTCCAGGAGCTGGAGTGAGCAGGCTTGAGACCTTAGGGCATAGAATGAACCTGACATTAGAATGGTTGGATCCAACTAATTTCTTCCGGTTCGGTTCCATCACTCATTCACTCAGTGCACAGAACATTGCGTATTTGTGGCTGCCTTACAGTTACCTATTTTATACATGGATTGGGCCTGCCCTCTTCCAACACTTCCCTGCTTACACTGGGGGGGAAGGAGATCTTTCAGTATAAAGTGTAGAGTGATTTTCCAGGAGCTCTGATCTGTGGAGAATGCAGTACCGTCATGGAGCTGCCCTGCTCGTGGACTCAGCAAGGCCTAAGCATGTCCTTGCAGAAAACTGAGGACTGGGACCAGCAGTTAGCGTAATGGTTGTGTTGCTGGACTCTCATGTAGTTGACCACGGTTCGCATCCCGGAGCTGGTGGCTTAAAACTCACGCTGGGCGCATGTGCGTGCGTACCCAAGATCTCGAGAGGAGAATGGAGGAGAAGGGATTGCGGTGTGGCCATCACCCCGGGAGGGGGATTTCTCGCTTTCTGTCTCTTTCTCTCTCTGTCTGTCTGGCGAGCACACGTGCCCTATAGCGAAAACCTTTTCAAAAAAAAAAAAAGAAAAAAAAACAAAGAAAAAGAAAACTGAGGACTGAGGAATGGGGGTATGGAGTGGCGGACAGAGCCCAGTTGACAGGGCCCCAGACATCAGCTGGAAGGCAAGAGCAGTGAGGCCCATTTGACCCAACCCTCCAGCTCCATATCTTCTTGAGCGGCTTTGTTTTCTTCTCAGTAGCCATCTTGTAGGACTCTGTGGGTAGGCAGACAGGCTTTGATATACCTATGGACCAATGGGCATTGCTTTCTCATAGACTATCCTTTGCCTACATGAGACTCAGCACTCAGTTGGCCCTCGGATGTGTGGGTCAAATTCATTTACCTGTTGTTACATGCATGTGATGCTATCGAGAGGTAAGTCTCGACATTACACTCTTGAGATATATGGGCAGACCCACAGCCAGCAGGTCTGTGGCAGTACCTGGACAACAAGGTGCAAGCTCAAAAGCCCACTAGAATGTCTGATTTTTACTCTCATACACACACACATGCCGAGAGCCTGGCTTTTATTTTTTTAGAACTATTTTATTTAATTTTTTTCATCACATTATTATTCTTTAATTTGACCAGAGAAAGACAAAGAGGTGGGAAGAAATTGAAAAAGCAAGCTGCCTAGTCTAGGACTCAAACCGTGTGTGTCCATGTACTTTCCTAAGCCACTCAGTCTGTGGTACTTTTTTTTTTTTTGGAGAGATTTTCACTGTAGGGCACGTGCACTCGCCAGACAGACAGAGAGAGACATAGAGACAGAAAGCGAGAAATCACCCCCCAGGGGGGATGGTCACGCCACAATCCCTTCTCCTCCATTCTCCTCTCGGGATCTTGGGCATGCACGCACACGCGCCCGGCGTGAGTTTTAAGCCACCGGGTCCAGGACACGAACCGCGGTCGACTACGTGGGAGTCCAGCGACATAGCCATTACGCTAACTACTGGTTCCCAGCCTGTGATACTTTTTGACAACAGCCGTAAAATCGAAAACTGATACAGACGGCATCCACTGACTTAATGACAGCAGACCACAGCCACAATGGTCATCTCCCCAGCAAAGTACTCTTTGGGAGGGAACAGCTAATATTTCCTTGTGTATTTATTTATTTATTTTAAGAGAGATTTTTGCTCTAGGATGCATGTGCTCCCTGGAGAGACAGAGAGAGAGGGAGAGACAGAAAGTGAGAAATTACCTCTCAGGGGGATGGCCATACCACAATCCCTTCTTCTCCATTCTCCTCTTGAGATTTTGGGCATGCACGCACACAGGCCAGGCGTGAATCAAGCTGCTGGGTCCAGGCTTCTAACCATGGTTGACTATGTGGGAGTCCAGCAATGTAACGGTTACACCATCTGCTGGTCCCTCCTTGTGTATTTAATAAAGAAAACCAATAGGGCTGGCCTGGAGTGCAGTGGTTAAGGAAGCCGGATCCCACATGGTCAACTGCAGTTTTAATCCCAGGTCCCTTGGCTGGAAAAACACTCCTGGCATGCGGGCGTGTACCCAGAATTCTGCCAGGAAGGAGGAATGGGGAAAAGGATTGCAGCATGACCACGCTCCATTGGAGGGTGCTTTCGCTCTTCTCTTTCTGGTGAGCACCCAGACCCTCTGGCAATAGGAAAGACAGAAAGAAAAAGAGATAGAAAGAAAAAGAAAGAAAGGAAGGAAGAAAAGTAAAGAGGAAAGAAGGAAAAAGGAAGAAAGGAAGAGAAAGGAGAAAGAAAGAAAAAAGGAAGAAAGGAGAGAAAGGTCAGTCAACAAGGTATGTGAGCATTAGAGAGAGGGGAGAAGGTGTTCTCCACTTAGGCTATGACTCACATCCCGCTGGCCACAACAGAAAAGGAGGGTCCTGGGAGATGAGGCAGTGTTCCAGTCAGTTACCCTGTTGGACCTCCAGCTTCCTGCTCCCCCAGACCTCGGACCTGCAGGCCTGGGCGGTCTCGGAATTACGGTGATTAGAGTCCACTGTGACGCCCCGTTTAGGGTGCGCGGGGTGGCAGGGACTTGAGATGAGGTGCCAGCACCCGGTGCGGAGGAGAGAAATGACTGGGCCCTGAGCAGCCAGGACTTGGGTGCCAGGTCCTCCTGAGCAGCAGCCCGTCTAGGGCCCCAATGCTTGCTTCTTGTAGCCCACACGCCTGGAGGGCAACCGAGTGACAGGGCAAGGAGGTAGTGTTTGGGGTTCCTCAGCAAGGCGAGGGGAGTCTGCCAGCTCAGGGCAAGAGCACCCAGGAGCAGGGTCAGGGGGCAGACGCCAGGGAGGGAGGTTCCGACAGGTGAGGAGGGCGGAGACTGGCGCGCGGAGGGGATAGAGGGCGCCCGGGGCCGCACATGCCGGGAGCACAGCGGAGGCGCTCAGCGAAGACACCTCCACCCCCCGCGCGGGAAAGCCAGAGGCTGCGGAGCGCGATGGAGCCAGCGACCGAACCCGGGCTGGGCGACTCGGCCCTGCACCGCTACCTGGACGGCGAGTTCTGGCGCGCCCCGCGCCCCGCGCCCCCCGCCCGGGCCAGCAGGGCCACCTCTGCCCCAGCGCCCCTGTGGGCGAGACCGAGGGCGAGGTGGGGCGTGCGCTGTGCCCTAGAGGTCGGCCTGTTCCTCACCGCTGCAGATGACCGACTGCCCCCAGACACGTGGGCTGCCTTCCGCCGCTTCCTCGGGCCACAGGGTGCCCTGCACCTCCTTCCCACGCTCAGAGTCAGGGTGAATGGTGCGCCCGGCCATGGCAGACGCTCGGCTGGGTCTCTCTGGCCTGAAGGGTCAACCTTGCTTCTAAACCTTTTTCTGGAATCCTCTTCCCGCAGTGTCCACTCCCCCTACCCCACCTCCCTACCCCCCCAGTGTGAGAAGGGGCAGAAGAGAGGTGGGGTGGGCGCACAGAGACGAAAGGGTTCTGTTCTGGGCGTGCCTGGGCACCAGGGCGGGGGGCAGACTCCCGGGGTTCCCCTCGGAGGGCCAGTGTGCCCAGCGGAGCCACGGGTTCTGTGGGGAAGCCCAGGCCCACAACGTTGTTTGATGCTACGACAACCCCAAGAAGTAGAAGCAGGAGTCAGAGCAGCTCAGATTTCCAGGTGGACGACCTGGCTGTCACGGCCAGCAGGACTGCAACTCAGCGCTTGTGTCCCATGGGCGCTATTGCCCGTGTTTTACTGGGCAACCGACACCATTTCGGGCAGTCTGAAAAGCCATGCTTTCGTGTTTGAGCTTCAGGAAGCCACTACGAATTATGCCAGCATGTTTCTCAGGAACATGCTGATTAGCCCACACCCAATTAACCCACGTTCCGTTTCTCTCTGGAGAACGAGCTGGGCAGAGAGGGAAGGAGGTGGCTTGAGTAAAAGTCAAGGTATCCTTTGGAAAGAAGCCTGTGGTTCCTGCACAGGGGTTACCTAGTAGGCGGATGTGGGCTTCGGGAAGTGGAAGAGTGAAAGGTGTGGCATTGTCCTTGAGTGTCCAGTCTTCTCTTGCCCTTGCATGTTTTATTTTCATTTTTAAAAAGTTTTTTCTTTCTTTTTACTATAAGCACACCACTGAAATAAACATGATTTATTTATAAATAACAAGTGAACAATGAACAGTATCTCAAAGGTTGAAAAAAGTGACACAGCACTGAATACACAACTTTTTATTTTCTTCAGGTCAGTTTTTTTTTTTTTTTTAAATTTTCCTATAGGGTATGTGTACTTGCTGGAGGGAGAGAGAGAGAGAGAGAGAGAGAGAGAGAGAACGAGAACTAGCAAGTGACTCCCCAGGAGGATGGCCACAGTGCAACCCCTTCGCCTTCATTCTCCTCTCAGGATTTTGGGCATACATGCACACACGCCCAGAGTATTTCTCAAGGTACCAGGTCCAGGACTCAAACTGTGTAGTTGGTCACATGAGATCCAGCCATCTTAATCACTATGCCACTGGTTGGCCTGTGTTCTGTGATTTAATTATACAAAGATGAATCAGTTCTGCAACCTAAAAATATTTACTTATTAAAACTATATCAATACTTTAATCAACTATACAAAAAAGATAGAGACAAACATGTGCATTTATAGAACTGCATATCAGTCAGGCCAGATCCCTGCAGAGGGAATTCCCAGCACGACCTCATTCATCTGTAGGGACAGAGCAATCCTTGTGCAGACGGGCACACTCAGCTAGCTTGCCCAGCGTGGTCAGACCTCTCCTCGTCTTCCTCCTGCTTATGAATGTGCTCGTCTAGTTGCCTGCTCCTTGTAGCAGAAGTTTACCTTCCTGCCCCACCAGCTATTGGAGGAGCACTGGGGCCATACAGATGATTGATTCCACCCATTCTTTGATGGGGGGTGTTTCCAGGTAGCCCTCTTCCATCATCATATCTGGAATCAGATGAGTTTCTGTAACCTCTTCTCTTTTTCACATCTTGCCAAAGTAGAGTTTTAAAAAACAGAACTACAAACTCAGCTATTCCCCAGAAGAAATCTTTATCAAAAACAAGCTCCATGGGGACTGACTCTGGCTGTCCAATACTTGTCGGTTCAAGATGTAAACCATCACACCTCCCGTTCTCCACTTCAGAGCTACTGAAGACCTTGGGCCTACTTGGCCTCTGTATCTCCCTCTGTGCCCCATCCTTCTCTTTAAAGTTTCTTTCTTTCTTCCATGACTTACAGAGAGCGAGACTCCAACAGGGTCTTCAGGTTGAGATCCACCTCAGCTTCCGCAGAATGGTGGGCACCCACAGTCAGGGAAGTCTCTGGATACTAACCTGGAGCCTCCCCATGTGAATCAGCCTCGCAGAGCACTGCATTCAAAAACTGGCCAACCCCCAAGTTCTTGAAGTCATGGTCCTCAAACTGTGGTGCAGGGACCCCTGAGAGGGTAACCAAGACCATTTCAAAAGGTTCACAAGTTCAAAACTAATTTTTTTTTTCTTTCAGTAAGTTCAAGATGTCATTGGTTTTGTTCACATCCTTAGTGTACTGGGCAGTTTCAGAGACTATGTGTCATGTAATATTCCTACAAATGAAAGGCAGAGGCAGATAGGAGACTCTAGCTGTCTTGTATTAATACAAACATGAAAGGACTTTTTATTTTTTTAAAGAAATACTTTATTTTACTTTATTTAATTATTTAAGATTTTCTCAGTCATATATATTTTAATGATAAAATGCAGCTAGAATGAGATCAATCAGGGTAAAACATAGTCACCATTTAAAAATATGCTCTAACCCTCTCAGTAGCATCCTAACAAGAATATGGTTCATTTACATCTATTTCAGGCAGGAATTGAGCAGATAAATGGTAATATGAAGTGGGAAAAAAAGGGCAAATACAGAATACTTTATTATAGCAATATATAAAACAAATGTGACTTTAATTGTGCATAAACACGCTATATAAACATTATGACAGATGTTATTCAGCCTGCTCAAATTGTGGGAATCGCTAATGTAATTCTTAGAATTTATGCACTTTCATAAAGATAAAGATGTAAGATTGAAATGTGTGTACATGTTTTTGTGAGAAGTATATAAATCTCACTCTCCTCACTTTATCAATAATCTCAGCATTTTCATACACCCTCAGAAAGTTAACCAAACCTGGGACTAGCAGTTAGCATAATGGCTATGTTGCTGGACTCCCACGTAATCAACCGTGGTTCGAGTCCCGGACCCGGTGGCTTAAACTCACACCGGGCGCGTGTGCGTGCGTGCCCAAGATCCCGAGAGGAGAATGGAGGAGAAGGGATTGTGGCGTGGCCATCCCCTCTGGGGGGGGGGTGTGATTTCTTGCTTTCTATCTCTCTGTCTGTCTGTCTGGCGAGCGCACACGCCCTATAGCAAAAACCTCTCCAAAAAAAAAAAAAAAAAAAAAAAGAAAGTTAACCAAACCCAAGGCTTTTTATTACTAGAAGAACTGGCACCAATACATTTGCCAGTGGAGACATTCTGAAAAGTTAGTGAATTAGAAAAGGAAAAAAAGTTCATGGATAATAACTAACAGGTCACTGAAGAGTTTTGACCTAGTTCTTGTCTTCAGAGCAAAAGACCTTCCGCCTGGGCATCCAGCCCCAGTCCCTACAGACTGACAGTATCCTTCACACAACTCCTCTGAAAATACTCTAAAGAGCCATTTCCATTTTTAATAGTCAGATGTGGATTGTATCCTTCGACCTGAAAGTCTTCAGGTTTGAAATCATCAATTTTCTCAACTTTTCGAAGAATGTTGAGCTTCGGAAAAGGTCTTGGTTCTCTCTGAAGCTGAATTTTCGGTGGCTCAGCCATGATTCAGGTAACTATGTGGGTCTCCCAAAGTATGTACAAAGTCACCTGGCCTAAGGTCTGTGATGTGTGCAATCATATACGTGAGCGGGGCATAGCTGGCAATGTTGAAAGGCGTGCCCAGGACCACGTCTCCCGACCTCCGACCTCCGTCCGATAGAGCTGGCAGGACAGCTCGCCGTCCACCACGCAGAACTGGCAGAGCGCGTGGCCTGGAGGCTGCGCCATCAGAGGGAGAGCTTTTGGATTCCAAGCACAGGTGATGAGTCTTCTGTCGTCAGGATTGGCTTTGATAGTGTCAATCACTTTTTGCAGTTGGTCTACTTTTTGCCCAGAATAGTCTGAATTCATATTTTTGTATTCTGCCCCAAAATGTCTCCACTGGAAGCCATAAACAGGACCCAAGTCACCTTCTTCTCTGGTGGAGAATCCCAGGCTGTCCAAAAAGTCCTGAGATCATTGTAGCCCCGAGATCATTGTCATCCCAGATTTTCACTCCCTTAGAAGATAGTTTATTAGCGTTTGTGGATCCCTTGATAAACCAAAGCAACTCTTCCAAAACCCCCTTCCAGAATACACGTTGGTTGTCAGCAGAGGAAATTCATCTCGCAGGCTGTAGCGCGCCCGCATGCAGAACACCGACAGGGTATCCGTGCACTTGCGGTCCTCCTCCCCGCGCCTGCGCAGGATGCACTCGACCTGGTCCAGCCAGGTACTGCAGCTCCTGGTGGCTGGGCCGCGACTCGGCATCCCGCTCCTGCGCAGCGAGGCGCGGCCCGAGCGGCGACTGCGGGTGCGACAGCTCGGAGCCGTGGGCGGGCATGGCGCGGCGGCAAAGATGGGTGCCTTAATTATTTTAAAATTTGACCAGAGAGTGGGGGAGAGAGAGAAAGTGGAGAAGCAAGCCACGAGGTCTGGGACTTGAACAGAGGTTGGCCATATGAGAATCCAGTGTCCTTAACCACCAAGCCACCTACCCGTCCCCAAACATGAAAGGGATTTAAAAAAAATGAAGAACAAATCTATTCATTTCCTATTTGTTTTGGGAAACAAATTTTTAATAAAATATACTTAATGGATTTATTACTATTGTTTTCAAATGTATTAGTAAATATTTGAATATTTTTTTCTGTTATAATTCCTTTTTCTTCCTTTACGAAAAAGAGAGGGACTTAGAGAGGAAAAGGAAGAGAGACAGAGATATGTGTTTTTGACAGATTTTGCTGGGTTGCCATCTTCTTGCCCCAGCCCCCTGATTAGCCAAGATTACAGGGGTCACAGCTGCAGCTGGTGTATACCTCCCATGTGGCTTCCAGCCTTCCAAGCAGTGATAGTACCTGTGTCCTCCTGCAGCAGAACCTTCTATGATCATTTCTAGCATGAAAGAAATCAACAGATGCAACACGCTCAAAGAAGAGCTTTTTGGGGACCTTAATTCTGAAGAGTGAAGAGTTCCTAAGATGGGTGGGTTTGAGCACTGCTGCTTTAATGTGCTGTCACATTCTGTACACATGTCTGGTCCTCAGTCTCTCCAGTTTATTCCTGGGCTGACACCTTTTTGCCTTTTCAATTTAGGTAACTGCAGTTTAAATTAGGGACCAGAATTCTAACAGCCAACTACTGATTTGGGCTCCATAGACCACACTTTCTTGGGATTCGTACCACCTGGTAGAGAAAGGCAAGTGTGGGCCAGAGCTCATTTCCTGGGTAACCACCGTGGAGTGATTCCCCCCCCCCCTTGCTGAACTTACATTTGCTCATGCACAGAACACAGATTATCAGTGCTGCTGGGTGGTTGTGAAGCTTAAATGGAAAGCTGCTCAGTAGGCATTCAGTAAAGTCTGTTTATGATATGACACCAAGAACACCAAAAAAAAAAAAAAATCCTAAAGTCAAAGCAACCAAAAAAAGGAAAAAGAAAAAAAAAACCAGCCTCATTATCTGAACACTTTTCCATTCTTTCCAATTCTTTTTTTTTAATGTTGCATAACAATGTTTATTTAATTTTACATTTGTTTACACTTTCTTAATAAACACTTCACGATGATTGTTTTATACCAACAACACTTTAAACTTACATACATTTATCATTTTCTTTGCTCACTAGTTCTTCAACTTCAAATTATCCTTTTGGAATCATTATTCATTCTTGAAGATTATCCTTTTGTAATTTAATGAGTCTTTTGATGGTAAAATCTGCTTTTCATCTGAACATGTCTTCATTTCAGTTTTGCTTGGTGAAAATTCTCAGCTAATAGTTTTTCTTAGAATTCTGAAGCTATTTTTCTACTGTCTTTGGGGTAAACTGTAATTGCTGGAAAGTCGACTAAGTATTTGAGCATCCTCCATTCACAGATGATGTTTTTCTCTGATTGCTTTAAAAATCTTGTTTGGTATCCTATAGTTGACCAGCCTGGGTCTTTGCACAGATTTTATTTAGCTATGTATTGGACTATGCTGTACATCCCGAATTTATAAATTCATGTTTCCAACAAATGTGAAAAGTCCTATTTATTATCTCTTCAAATATTGCCTCTCTACTCTATTCTCTGCTCCTAGTATTTCTAGTCTTTGTATTACTACTTTCCTCCAACCTCACTCTTAAGTTTCAACCTTATTTCTAACTTCCAGTTCACTTGTCTCTTCAGCTGAGTCTGACTGATATTCAACATGTCTGAGGATTTCTCATTCCTAGGAGTCCCACTTGGTTCTTTTCAGATCTGCTTATGGTTTAGCCTTCATTTTTATGTCTAGGATGAAACTTCAGAGCACTGAATTCTATGTTAATTTTTTTTCTATAAGTTCTTTGTCATGCTAGCTACTTTCAATTTGTTTCTAGTAATCTCACGTCGTGAAATATTATTACTTGATCTTAATCTATAAGAATCTTGGGCCTTAATTAGGAATGTTCTTCCTTGGCTTCTGCCAGAAGCTATAGAGGACTGCAAACCAAGGTCCACTTAATAGTCTTCAACTGTCCTGGCTAAGGCAGCATCTCAGATTCAGGTCTTTCTCCTTGTTTTTAGTCCAACAGAAACTGTGCATGATAGTGCTGTGATTTGTATTTGCCATCAGGGCAATAATGTCCACTCTATACCTGATATAGTATTCATGATTCCCAAGTTAACATGGGTTCCTTTTTTGTAGGGAGGAAAGACAGAGGTGTGATTCTTGGAGATTTTTCCTATTTCCTATGAGCCTACTCAAAAATAGATTGTATGTAGGATATAGTTGGTTTATATTATCTAGTTAAATATACTGCTGACAGCAAAAGTCTTAATATATTAAAATATTTAGGATACACTACCCTGAGAAAACACATGTTGTGTGCCATTTCTTATTGATCTAAACTTCTTTGGAAATGTTTCTTATCGGTTGGTCAGAACAAAACAGGCAGTACTTTGGAACTAAGCATATATTAGAAGGGTCCCACAGAATGAACTTATCCTGCAAGTTGTACAACTTGGGAAAAACCTCTCCTGCTTCTCTATTACTGAAACATTGAGTCAACACTGTTCAAATTTTCAATGTCCTGATTAACATGTGATCCAGATCAATTGGTAAGTCTATGATAATAGCTCACCATTTTGAATCTTTTAAACAATAGGTAATAATAACTTGTTACATGCAACTTCCATCTAGATGCGAAACTTTATTTTTAGAGCCCTGGGTCACCTATAATATAAGCAGGGCTAAACAAGGCAGCTGGTGGTTTCATTTTAGTCAGAAACACGCCTAATAGCAGCAAACCTGACTGCTACTGTCTTAAATGCAGATAGATTGTTTACGTCTTTATTATTCATAATTGTTGGTCAATGTTCTCTGGATGATCAGGAAACTCTTTGTGCCTCGCCCTAATCACTGAAGTAATGAAAGGAGATACCAGCAGCAAGGACTGCAACCGCAAATGCTGTAATCACACCTATGTTTTGCCGAACTTTCAGTATCACTGTAGTTTTAATTGGTTGTTTTGGTTGTTCATCATCTGTGTTGTCCAATGACGCTTCATTATTCACAGAGGAACTCATGCAAGCTGTGTTTATTTCTTCTGCAATTTCCAGATTTTCCATTTGAATCACATGATCTAACATCTCCGTAAAATGCTCTCTAATTTCTTCAGCTGATTCATCTCCAAATTTGTAATCACATAACATTACGGTGGATCCCGGAATGGGGACAAAAACTCGGTGTGGGAGGATGTGGAACTCTCTTTCAGCACCTTTTTTTTCTGGAATTTCATTCAAAAGCAAGTCCTCAAATAGTATCTCACAACGATCAGCAACTGTGTTCAATATATCTCTCTTCACTGCCTGCACAGCATCTTTAACCTTGGGTCTACTGCTGTGAATGTAAGCTCTGCATTTCACAGTGCCCTTAAGGTTTACAGAGCCGCTGCAGATCTGAACCGTGGCTGTGGATCTGTGGTCTGAATTTAGAAGCAAGTGTGTTAGTACTTTGACTTCAAAAGAATGACCAGTTGCCTGAGTATTTCCTCGAGAAGATTTTTTCTGTCCTTCCAACAGGTCACAATCATCCTCTTTAACTTGTCCATTAATCAGATAGACACCATTTTCTATTTGTTTGGCCCAGCGTGTAAGCCCATTCTTTGTATTTTTCTCCAGAGTATAGCTAACAGAAGTAGCAGAAAGCGGGATGTGAATGTTAACATGAACTGTACACTCTAAAGGAAGCCAGGAAGTTGTTAGTCCATTCTGATACTTCCAGTCTGCTGGTCTTGGTGAACTCTAGCAGTGGAGAAGGATGAAAAACATAAAATATGATGTGTTTTTTGTAGAAGAGCAAATGTGAAGTATCACTCATTCTGAGACCTCCTCCTCTGTGAAATTCCACAATCGCTTTCTATTCATAGATTTTTCCACAGCAAATATTAGTCTGTGCAGTACAGTTTGAAAATCATTTGCTAATTCTAAACTTGTAATAATAAATACTCCAAGAACTAAAAGTCCCCCTGGTGGCATTCTGGACACCTGGTTGGCATGTTCTGTTGCCCATTCTTCATCCAAATTATCCAACTTAGCTTTGGGATGTTTGAGGTTCTCATTTTGTTCCTCTTTGGGTGGCGTTTTGGCAGCAAGAATCACATAATCCTTTTGTGAAGAACACTTCAAAAGCAAAATACAAAGCTTATTAGAATGATGCTGAATGAGGACTCAACTATCTTAGGTCTTATGATATGTAAAAACTGAGTAAATGAGTAATATTTGTAGCAGGTTAAATTGTTAATACTGGTATTATAAATGAAATCTATAAGGAAACTCCATTTCATGAATGGCCTGCATTTCCCTCTTCCCATTATTGAGAGCAATTCAATCTCCTGTTCTCAGGTAACTCCACCCTAGAAGAGATCCAGTGCACAAGGAACAGCCTCTAGGGACCAGATTCCCCTCAGGTCCCACTTCCACAGCCCATGAATTAATCAGAAAGCGACCGACTTCCCACACCTCACTTCCCACCGCAAAGCCCGGGTCGTGGCAGGCAGGAGGCGCCGACTGATCCATTCTTTCCAATTCTCATTTACCTATGTCTCAATTTCAGAGTTGTTATACAAGCATAGACAGCTAGTATTTTTTTCCAAATGGTTAGAGTGATATCTCTGTTTGAAAGTTCATTTTGTACTTTCAGATTTAATCTTGTCATAGTCATCTTGGATTCTGGATGTTTGAAACTTGTGCCTTTTAAAATGCTCCTGGAAGAGAATGAAAATGTTTGTTCAAGGAGGCAATCTGAGGCCTCCGGTGGCTAGACCCCACACTCACCCCACTTAGGCCTTTGACGCTGAAGTAGGTGTTGGGGTGGCAGGTTTGTGGCGGCACAGTTTTGAAGTGTAGGGGGAAGTTTGTACAGGGTTGGGCACTCCTAGGGACACAAGAGCCCAGGAAACGGTTGTGCAATATCCTCTGTACACAGTGGCTGCCTTTCTCAGAGCAGGGGCTTGTCCCAAGGATGCTGGACATCTGTCCCCAGGAACTTCCAAGTCTAGCCCTGTTCCTCTTCCTCAGGATGGCTTCCCTTTTCTTCCAAAGACTAGCTTGCCAGGGTGACTCTCAGTCCACTTTGTTGTTAGAGGGTCCTGCAGACTCGGGGATGCCCAGGGTATTCGAGGGCCTTCCTTGCCCTTTCCATTCCATACCATACCATACCACACTGCACGACATGCTCCATGCCACGCCATGCCATGCCATACCAAACCACAACACACCATGCCACACCACACAATACCACACTGCACTATACCACACCACACTATACTACGCCACACCACACCAAACCCACACTATGCCACACCACACCACACCACACAATACCACACTGTACCATACCACACCACACCATACTATGCCACACCGCACCATAGAATACCACACCACATCACACCAGACTGCACCATACCATACCATACCATAGAATATCACACCATACCACACCATACCATATCATAGTATACCACGCCATACCACACCACACCACAACAACCACACCATACTTTACCACAGCACACCATACTACACCAAACCACACTACACCATTCTATACCACATCACACCACGCCACACCACACCATGCTATTTGTTGTGATACAAGATGGTTCTGTCTGGGTCAATTTGCACTATTGACCTCTGTGGTTTTTTTTGTGCGTGTGTGTGTGTTTGAAGCTTTCATTAAGTGTCTTATGAGTCAACCTTGGGTGTCTATTCACAACATGAGCAAAATGAGTATTATGAGTAAAATACAGACTGCAGGGTTTCTTGGCCAGGTTTTCTTGATCACAGAGTAATCTCTATTGGCATGTCAGTATTCGCTTTTTATTTTTGGATGGGGTTAATATCTCCAGTGGTGAACCCTTTCGTCTCCTGAGAAATGGGTGAGTCCTGATCCTGGCTGCCTGGGTTCTCGGAGCCACGCAGTGAAAGGAGCTGTGAGCAGAGCTCTTCCACACATGACTTTCAGCTGGTTAGAAGACCCTGCTCCTCTCTCAGGACATTTGATGGGAAATGGTTGTATGACCTGATTCTGTTAGAGGAAGTCACTTTATGGCCATCTACTGGAAAGTTGTGTAAGGTGGCCGTGACATGGAGGCCACACTCATGGTTGGCTGTGCTATAGGTTTCTGGATATCAGAGCAGATTTAAACACAGATATATATCACCCACAAGTATGGCAGTGAGAAAATAAATAAGGCCTGAACACGCATGGTCTTGGTAGGACCAAGTGTAAATGTACGCAGGGAAGACACACATGCACACTGATTTTGCTTGCGGCAGATACCTTGTTGGCTGTTCTTGGACTAGTTTAATTCCTGATCTCAGATCTGTCTCTAGCTTCCAGGGCTGTAAGGGAAGAGAGAATCATTCAGTTCCACTGAAATGTAGCCCTGTCCAATACGTTCTTGGTTGGCCTGCGGAGCTCCAGGCACATGAACAGCTCAGCAACCTGGAAGGAAGGGAGTGCCCCTTTTCAGATCCCCGCCGGGTTCAAGCTGCCCTCACTGACCAGCCGGCCTTTGCTTTTCCTTGAAGTGGTCACTGGGGCCAAAGGTGAGGATTGGCCCTGCCTAGATGCTGCCTGCCTACCCCAGGAAGGGTGGGGACCATGTGGTTTAGGGAGAGGGGTGGATGCATGCTAAAGAGAAACTGCGGTCATGCAGCTGAGATCATGGACAGTGGGTGCTGGACAGACACAGGCTCTCCCCTTAGTCCTAGGTCACTGTAGTGAGGGAAGTAATGTCACAGAAAGGACGAGGGAGGCCACATGTGGGGCATTTCTGCCTGGAGGGGGAAGTTGGGTGAAGTCTACCACCTCCCCTTGTGACTTGAGCTGCCCGAAGTCAGGCAACACCTGGGCTTTTCTTTGTAGCACCTTGCTACTGACTCCAAAAGAAACCATTCCTTAGGCAAGGGCCAAGGTCTGGGTAAAGAGATTAGGTGTCATCGACGCCCATTCCTTCCTGCTCCCTGCTGTGGAGATGGCTGCAATTCTGAGGAAATCCGGCCCGTTTGCCAGCCAAAGCCAGTCTTTCCACATGGAGATAGTACAGCCTCACAAACCCCCAAACCCAGCCGTCTCATGGGCTGCGGACAGCCTGAGGAGCCTGTATGTGCATGGACACAGGACCAGCAATCCTTGCCTAGGCCTCACTGTCCATGCTTCATCGTGATCTCACTAACTTCCTGTGTGCCGTTCCAGCTGCAGTGCCTCCTAAACACACCTTTCCAAAATCCTCTCCTCGTTCCAGGAATCAAGTCTCCTTTCTAAGACCATTGCTGTCCTGGAGGCCCAAACCAATCAGGAGCCACCCCTGGGGCTGGGAGATGGGCAACCCTGACATCCTGGTGGAGGAGGGTGAGCCATAGCAACATCTGCCACAACTTACCTTTCCCTGGTGAAGCAAAGTTCTTAGGTTTGTTCACAGTTGTCTTTTTGTCTTAGGAGATTGTTTGTGTCCGATCCTCTGCTTCTTTGACTGTATTTCTCCCTTGGCTTCCTGCTGCTCTCTTCCAAGCCTTCCTATCTGGTCTCCTCTCTGCCATTCCTCCTCTCCTGGGACTTCCTCTCTCTGCCCACCGACACCCCCTTCTTAGCCTGTCCTCCTGCAGAGCATTCTGGTTCTTGCCCTGCCTTCTCAATGCCCCTGCAGCTCATCCTGATGTAACCAAGTAAATGTGGCAAAACCAAGGGCTTTTCGCCACAAAGACAACCATGCCTCCTCAGCTGGTGGCAACAGCCCTTCACTCTTGAGTTGTTCCGACAAGTTTTAACATTTCTCAGGGCCATCCTCTATTGGAACCCTCTTTCTACAAGAGTCCAAGCTTCTTTCCTACCCCCAAGTTTTATTTATTTATTTTAATTTAATTTTATTTATTTTTTGGAGACGTTTTTGCTATAGGGCACGTGCGCTCGCCAGACAGAGACAGAGAGACAGAAAGTGAGAAATCATCCCCCAGAGGGGATGGCCACACCGCATTCCCTTCCCCTCCATTCTCCTCTCGGGATCTTGTGCATGCACGCACACTCGCCCTGCGTGAGTTTTAAGCCACTGGGTCCGAGACTCGAACCATGGTAGACTACATGGGAGTCCAGCAACATAGCCACTATGCTAACTGCTGATCCCCCCAAGTTTTATTTTGAGACAGAGAGAGAGAGACAGTACCCCACCATAACCACCCCCAGTTTTAGCCAGCCCAGGATCAGTCTGGGATGCTCAGGGAGATCCCAGAATGTGGACTGAGTACCTTTCCCATGAGCCCACTTGCTACTGCTGTCTCATCCCTGGGCCCTAGCCTGAGTTGTCTGGGGACAGGAAGGGCCTGAGTTTCTTGAATTCTTAGTGCTCAACATGGAGCATGTGCTCCAGGAGGGAGGGAAATAAAGAATATTAGAGAAGGAATATCTCTTCCCCATCTCACTCCTCAAGGGAGCTCAGGATACAGGGGCGAGGACCGGAAGTACCCTTGGAGATTCATGCTAGGTTTTGTCACAGGTGGAGGGGATCTTTTCTTTCTCTTCCTCCTCTTTTGGTTCCCATAAGTTTTTATTTTATTTATTCTATTTCCTTGCTGCCTCTGTAGACTTTGCCAATTAGCTGGTGTATGTCTTGCTGGTTGAGTGATTTCACAACTAACACAAAGCTGCAGTTCTTAGAAAACCCTCCCCTAGTGTTCTATTTTCTCAGTCACTCTTGCTGATTCAGAGCCTGCAGGTCTTTGACAGTCACCACAAGATGATGCAACAGTTTCTGTTTCCATTCATGGTCAATTTATCTAGACCACACATTGGCCTTGGAGATGGGGTGGAGGCTTCCAGCAGGGAAGGTTAAGTTACAATTCTGTTATAGCCACAGTGTTCACCAGAGATGATGCTTTCTTTGGGGACTCCTTCACAGTCATCGCTCATTCACTGCCTGGCCGTGGGTGGCACCTCACTTTGTAGTGCAGACAGAGCATTGTTGATTCTTGCTGTCTTCAATAAGACAAGACTGATGTCAGAAGTTATCACAAGCGGGACCAGCAGTTAGCGTAATGGCTATGTCGCTGAACTCTCATGTAGCCGACCGCGGTTGGAGTGTTGGACCTGGTGGCTTAAACTCACCGTGGGCGCGTTTGTGTGCGTGCCCGAGATCCCAAGAGGAGAATGGAGGAGATGGGATCGCGGTGTGGCCATCCCCCCGGGGGGATGATTTCTTGCTTTCTATTTCTCTGTCTTTCTGGCAAGCGCACGCGCCCTATAGCAAAAACCTCGCCAAATAAATAAATAAACAAATAAAAAATAAAGGAAAGAAGTTATCATGAGCCAAATTGGAGCTGTCTCCTAAAGCAGAATTGCAAAACGGACCTGGCAAGAAGGGCAGGCTATTAAGACAGGCCCATGCTGTGAAATCAGGGATGATTTTGAAGTTCTTGTTGGTGTTCCATTCCAGAATGTCTGTGCTGCCTGAAAGCTCAGTCAAAGGCGAGGTGCAACGGATATTCTTTATCAGGACTTCAAATTTGGTATCTGAAGAAGTGCTTTCCACTAGACTAAATCTGATCCTTGGTTTCAAGTTTGAGAAAACCGCACACAAACACTTTTTTATTTTATTTTACTTTTTTTTAAAGAGAGATTTTTGCTGTAGGGTGCATGTGCTTGCTGTAGACACAGAGATAGCAAGAGAGAAATCATCCTCCCCAGGGAGATTAGCCACACCACAATCCCTTCTCCTTCATTCTCTTTTTGGGATTTTGGGCACACATGCACACGCACTCTGTATAAGTTTCAGGCTACTGGGTCCCGAACCTTGATTAGCCATGTGGGAGTTCAGTGTCCTAACCACCATGCCACCTGCTGGCCTCCCCATGAACTTTTTGAAGTTCTGTTGTAAAGGCTTAATGGTCTGGAAGACCCACTGTTAATGATATGCGGCTGTTGCAGAGAAACCTCCATGGCTCCTCCATGTGAACTCTGTAAGGCTGCTTGAGTGTCCTCACAACATGGCAGCTGACTTCCTCCAGAGCAAGGGACCCAAGAGCGCAATATAATATTTTCCAGGTTTAGATGTGTATTTAGGTACTAGCAGATGGTGTAATGGTTATATTGCTGGACTCCCACAGAGTCGACTGTGGTTCAAGTCCCGGACCCAGTGGCTTAAAGTCATGCCAGGCACGTGTGTATGCATGCCCAAAATGCTGAGAAGAGAATGGAGGAGAAGGGATTACAGCGTGGC
>NW_006160024.1:466634-469694 GCF_000334495.1 Tupaia belangeri chinensis
AAAAAAAAAAAAAAAAAAAAAAAACGTGTGTCAGTATTACCTTCCTTTTTATTACTAAGTAATATTCCATTCTATGAATAGACCAGGTTTGTTTATCCATTCTTTTACTGATTGGCAGCTAGGCTCTTCCCAGTTTGCAACTGTTAGGAAAAAAGCTGATACAAATATTCTTCTATAAGAATTTTTGTGGGGGATGGCAGGTGGTGTGGTGGCTAGGGGCACTGGATTCCCACATGGCTGATCCCGGTTCAAGTCCTGGATCTGGTGGCTTGCTTTCTCACTTTTTTCTCTCTATCTCTTACTCTGTCCCTCTCCAGTCAAATTAAAATAAATACATAAATAAATATAATTCTTTAAAAAATAATTTTTGTGAACATGTTATTTTTGTATTTCTGGGGTATATACCTAGGAGTATAATGATAGGGCCATAGGATAGATGTATGTTTAGTTTTATAAAATCTGTCAGATGTTTTTCTAAAGTCCCACTTCACATTTTTCATGACAAGGTATGAGAGTTTTACTTGATACATCCTTGTCAATATTTGGTATCATCATTAAAAAGCCACGTGGATGGCGATTTGCCGGTATGTTATTAAGGCTATAATTTACATTTCTATGATGATATTGCTAATGTAGAGCACTTTCTTGTGTGCTTATTGGCCAGTTGTGTACCTTTTTATAAAGTGCTTGTTCAGATCTTTTGGAGGACATCTTTTTTAAAAAAAATTAAAAAATAGTTTATTTCTCTCATAACACAGAGAGAGACAAGCACCCTCAACAGGGTCTCATGCCGTGGTCCCTCCTCCAGCCTTCCCTGCCAGCCAGGATTGTGGGCATGAGCTCAGCATGCCAAGGGCAACCAGGGAACTGAACCCATGATCTTCCATAAAGACCCAGCATCACTTGGGCAGCATGTTACTGCTGTGCCACCTAGCTGGCCTGGCATTTATCTGTATGTACGTACATATGTATGTGCATGTGTGAAATTTTGTGGAAGTTCATCTTATGTATAGTTTTGTGTAACCACATCACGATCAGGGGATGCCGCATCACAAACTCCCTTGTGTTTCCCCTTCAGTCAGATTGTCTCCACAACCTAAAGTCCCAGCAACAACAAAGTTCTCCATTACTATAAACTTATCATTTTGAGAATGTTATAAAATTGGAATAACAAAATAATAGGTAAATAATAACCTTTTGAGATAGATTTTTTTTGAGTCAATACAATGCCTTGAGATCCATTCAAGTTGTTGCATGTATCAGTAGCTCATTCCGAATTATTGCTGAGTAGTACTCCATTGTATGGATTTACCACAGTTTCTCTGTTCCCCAGCTGAGAGACATTGGGGTTGTTTTCAGTTTTCAATGATTTACATAACGTGTCCATGAACATTTTGTGTACAGGTTTGTTTGCCTTTTTCATACACAAAAGCTTTCATTTCTCTTGGGAGCATACCTAAGGGAGGATTGCTGGGTACGATGAAAAGTGTATGTTTAACTTCATAAGAAACTTTCAAACTTTTTCAGAGTGGCTGTACCATTTTACATTCCCACCCCCAGCAATCAGAGATCCAGTTTGGCATCTTTGCTAACACGGGGACAGGCAGCGTTTTTATCTTACCCATTTCTTATCTAAGATACGCATGATTTGATTTTTCAAAATTTTATTTATTTATTTTTTATTTTTTTAACTCAGTACCATGTGGTTGACTTTTGGGAGAGCTGTCTCTCTCATGCTGGATGCCCAGACTTCACACCTATCTGAGGGACGGCCAAACTAGTATCTTTTGCTTCACGTCTTGCTGGTGGAATGCTTTAGCTCAGAGGTTTTTGATCCTGTGCTTAGTAAGGAATCACTTTCTCAAGCACAATCCTGCACAGAATACCAGAAGATAAGTCAGAATGGTGGGGCTCCTGGGCACAGCTGGACCCTCTCTGTGCCTTATCATTGCCTCCTTGATTGTCCCTAGGATGTCCCTCAGCACAGAAGCCTGACTCCTAATCACAGCTCTCCACCCTGGGACCTATCAGATTTCTTAATTCCTATGGCCTCTGTCTGCAATCTGAGGCATAAGGACAACAACATAAGAGGACTTCATAACTTTCATGGAAAAATAGAATTAAAGTACAAATCTAGGCGCCAGCTGGTGGTGTAGTGGTTAGGCATAGATTCCCATATGGCCAACTGTGGTTCAAGTCCTGAATCTGGTTGCTTGAAACCATGCTAACCGCGTGTGTGTGTGAGTGTGTGTGTGTGTGTGTGTGTGCATACCTACAATTCCAAGAGGAGATGGAGGAGAAAGGATTGCAGTGTGGCCATTCCCCTCTAGGAGGTGATTTCGCACTTTCCTTCTCACTATTTCTGTCTCTGCAGCGAGCACAAACGCCCCAAGACCAAAAAAAAAAAAAAAAAAAATTAAATAAAAACAAAAAACCCCAAAAAGCCCAAAAAACAAAAAAAAACCCAGAAACAAACCAAAAAAAAAATCCACTTAAAAAAAGAAAAAGTACAAGTCTATTTTGGTGCAAAGAAGTTTTGAAATCCACAAACAGTTTTTTCAAGATACACGTTTTCTGTGAACTTTTTGCAAATACCCCTTATATTTTCTGTTTCCTATATTGTACTGACCCAGGAAGACAAAAAAGAGAAATTATAGCTGTGAAAAATCTCCCTCCCCAAATTATTGTTCATGCTTTATACCCTGTTGTTTTACATGTAGAAGTTTATATTCGAAGACAGAAAGTACACAAACACGCGTGCCACTTAAAAGGTTTGAAGTGCTTAGGAGTTTTTAAAACCCTGATTTTTCCACTGCAGAGATTGACACCTTTCTGCTTGACAAGGGTTAGAAATGTAGACATTCGGATAATAAAAATGTTCAAGTTTTCAGGCAGTTTTCAAGACTGATCCAGCTTCAATTTCTTTATCGATAATGCATGCATGAATTATGGTGGCAGTTCAAATGAAGAACTAGCTCCATCTAGTGGTGTCCTTAAATGTACAACTTAAAATAAATAAAAGCTTTTTTTTTTTTTTTTTTTTTTTTAAAATGGCTTTTT
>NW_006160024.1:470162-492636 GCF_000334495.1 Tupaia belangeri chinensis
TTCCTTAAAATTTAAACTTAAAAAAAAAAAAAACTTTTTTTTTTTTTTTTTTTTTTTTTAAATAGGCATTTTACCATAGTTCAAAATCAGGAAGCATACAAAGGTATAATACTCTTTCTCATCGTCTCAATTTTCCCTACTTTTTTTACCCCGTGTATACAAAAGGTAAACACTGTTATTAGTTTCTGGTGTGTCCCTAAATAAATAAAACAAAAATCATGAATATATTTGCAAGCAAATATATACTCTTTTCCACCCATTTTTTGGACACATAGTGTAGCAGTTTGAAAAGTAGTGTACTCATTTATTTCCACCTTGATTTTTTTCATTTGAAAATATATATCTTGGCAAGTCCCCATACTGACATGTAAAAAGACTTTTCTTTTTATATAATATTCCATTGCATTGATGTACCATATTTTATCCAATCTTTCTTCTATTGGTGGACTTTTAAGTATTTTCAGTGCTGTGCTACTGGGAGTAACTATTACTGCCCATGTAACATTATACACATCTCTACTTGGGCATTTGGGAAGGGGTAATAGGAAGGACAGACCTGTAATTAAAAGGTCTCCCATGTGGCCGAGTCTTGGACCTGGTTTGAGTCTTGGACTTGGTGGCTTGAAACTCACGCCAGGGGCATGTGTGTGCATGCCCAAAATCCCAAGAGGAGAATGGAGAAGGGACTGTGGCATGGCTATCCCCCTGGGGCGGGGGGTGATTTCTAACTTTTTCTCCCTCTGTTTCTGTCACTCCCTCTCTGGCACGTGCATGTATCCTGTGGCATAAAATCTTTATAAAAACAAAACAAAACATAACAAAAACATAGCAAACTACCATGTTTGCATTGAGCAATTTATTTAGTGTAATGAACTTGTGTGTTAACAGATGATATTTGTTGAGTGATAGCCCAGTGTTCTCAAGGTCTGTTTTATTTTATAGCTTTCATACTTTGTTCAGTCTTTGGCCAGCAGGTATATTACCTGTGCTTTAATGGTCCTTATCTACTCATATATTGTGTCTTATTTTTCTGCATGAATTGTCAAAACATCATTACTTGGGGATCAGCAGATGGTATAACGGTTATGTAACTAGGCTCCCACATGGTTGAACGCTGTTCAAGTTCCAGACCTGGGGGCTTGAAAATCACACCAGGCATGTGTGCGTGCATGCCCAAGATCTTGGGAGAATAAAGGAGAAGGGATTACAGCATGGCCATCCCCCCACCAGGGGACAGCTTTCTCACTGTCTCTGTCCTCAAGGAGTAAATGCACCCTAAGGCAAAGACCTCTACAAAACAAAACAAACAAAAAACCATTATTACTTGAATTTAACATCTATTAGATGTTTGCTATCAGTATGAGTGGGGAGCTTATCAATGTGAGAATAGATAGATGTTATAGTTTGATAAATTGTCACACAAAGGTTCACGTTTTGAATGTCCTTCAAAAATTAACGTATTGGTGGGAACCAACAGTTAGCGTAATGGCTATGTCGCTGGACTCCCACGTAGTTGACCGCGGTTCGCGTCCCGGATCCAGAGGCTTAAACTCACACCGGGCACGTGTGCGTGCATGCCCAAGATCTCGAGAGGAGAATGGAGGAGAAGGGATTGCGGCGTGACCATCCCCCCTGGGGGGTGATTTCTTGCTTTCTGTCTCTATGTTTCTCTCTGTCTGTCTGGTGAGTGCATGTGCCCTATAGCGAAAACCTCTCCAAAAAAAAAAAAAATAAAAAAATAAATAACGTATTGGGGGCCAGACCCATTGTGCAGTGGTTAAAGAAGCCAGAACCCACATGGCTGTCTGTGGTCCGAATCCCAGTCTTGGAGGCTTGCAAAGCACATTATGTGCATATGCATACCCCAAATCCTGACAGGATGGAGAAGGGATTATGGTGTGACTGCCCCATTAGGGGTGCATTCTCCTCTCTCTCTCTCTGACTGCCAATTACACGTACTCTCTGGCAGTAACAAATAAATAAATAGATAAAAATTAATGTGTTGAGAGTTGGTTGTATCATAAAGGTGAGAAGTGAAAACTTGATCCCTGTGATAAAGGAGTGTGATAAACTCCTTGGAACAAGGCCCCCTTGATTGAGTTCTGATATGCTTATCAGAGAGGAAAGGAAGCAGGCAAAGCCATATGTGTGCATACCCAAAATCCCAGCAGAAGTCAGGAGGAGACTGGATTGGGGTGTGGCCAACACCTTGGGGGGTGACTTCTCACTTTCTCTCTCAGTGTCTCTCTGGTGAGCGCATGCACTCTATGGCAAAAACTTAAAAAGAAAAAAAAAAAGACAGTAACATATTTCAGAATCTTTCCTGTAACACACTTCAGGGCATCCCCATAGACTTTGATATCTAATTCTTATAGTATTCAATGCTGCAATGGGTTTTTATCTGTTGACGATAATGTGTATTATCCCTAACTGGACTGGTGAGAAATGTATTCAGGTTGGAACATTTACTTTACAAGCTAAGTGATATATGTGATTGAATGTATAAAAGAAATTAAAATAAAATAAAATATTTTTAAAAAGATATGAGGAGACATGGAGGAAAACTAAAGTCAGTTTACTAAGTGAACGAAGCCAATACAGAAATGCTACATACTGAATTATTCTATGAGACATTTTGAGAAAGTAAAACTATGGAGATAGTCAGTGATTTCCATGAAATGAAGGGAGATAAAACTAGGTAAGACTAGGTAATGCAAAGAGGATTTTAAAGGCCAAAAATCTGTATTATACAGTAATGGTAGATACATGTCATAAATTAGCCTAAACCCACAGGATGTACAACATCAAGAATGAACTCTAATGGCCTTCTAGCCCAACTCCTAGTGAAGCAAGAATCCATGTACATCTGAGGTGGGCCCAGCTCTTCCTCTTTAATTGGGAAGCATAAGCCTCTCCCCAAAGCTCTCCTTCTGGCCCATCTCCTAGAGAAGTGAGAATCCATGTGCATCTGAGGCCAACGCTACGAATTAACTCCAAGAAAGTAGGGAGTAACGCATAATCCATCAGATGACCAGAATTCACCACAGAGGCCCAAGAAATATGGGAAACCAGGAAAATATCTCTCTCTCAAGGGGAAAGAACAGCCCTTCATCTGTACTTCCACAGACAGTACAATGGAATGTGTGGAAATGTCAGATAAAGAATTTAGAATATTTGTAATGACAGAGCTAACAGAGATGTAAGAGAAGAGAGACAACGAACTCCAGAAGATGCAGGAGAAAAGAGACAAAAAGTTCTAGGAGGTGAGAAAGTTGTTGCAGGACCTGAAAGAGGAAATATACACCATAAAAAAAAGAATCAGATGGAACTATTAGAGATGAAGGCTGTAATACAGGAAATCAAAACCTCCCTTGAAAGTATTAAAAGCAGATTAGATCATGTAGAAGATCGAATCTCAGATGTAGAAGACAGAACTTCTGATCTAGAAAAATTCACCAAAAAGAGTGAGAAAATAACCCAAACAATGAGAATAATATACGAGTAATACTAGATACCATTAGATGCCCAAGCATCAGGATAATTGGTATCCCAGAAGGTGAAGAAACTAATAAGGGCATTGATAATCTATTCCATGAAATCCTGGAAGAAAACTTTCCAAACCTAAAGAGGCATTTAAATATTCAGACCCAAGAAATGCAAAAGACCGCACATAGAATCAACCTAATAAGATCTCCAAGGCATATCATCGCTAGATTAACCAAAACCACAGACAAAAGATACTAAAATTTGCAAACATCAAGTTACTTTCAAAGGATATCCCATCAGGCTAACATTGGGTCTCTCGTCGGAAACAATACAAATAGGAAAGAATGGAAAAATATATTCAAAGTGTTAAGTGAAAAACAATTTCAGCCAAGAATACTCTATCTGGCAAGGTTATCCTTCATATGGGAAGGAAAGCCCAAAACATTCTCAGATAATCGAAACCTGAAAGAATTTACCAGTACCAGACCAGCTCTTTGAAAAGTTGTGAAGAAAGTGCTATATCAGGAAAACTAAAGACAGAAATAAGAGAACAAAATGACCAAGGAAAAGGCCAACTTAATGGTAGGAATACGTTTAGAAATATCAATAATAATATTGAATGTTAACTTCCAGGATTTAAATGGAAAAGTCAGACTGCAGTAACATTGCAGATTCAACAAAAGAGAGACTGCATGAGATTGAACTGGGAAAATAGAATTCTATGACTTTTGTCTAAAATATTACTGATTTTCTTCTATGCTTTGTCTTCCAGATTTAAGAATTTTGGTTCTCTTGTGAGTTGTTGATATGGTCAGCAACTTGTTATTTTTTTAAAAAAAATCGAAACATAAACTTTTCTCCCTTCCTGACCCTTTTGCAATTGAAAAATATTTGTGAGCATTCTTATTTTGTGACAGAATGGTTATTTGCATAAATTCAATAATACAATAGTATCTGTTGCTTTGCATCAGAAATTTAATTCTTATGGGTCTTTGTGCAAATAGCAGACCAAATTGAGATTAACCTAATGTTTTGGCAGATAAATTAGTTTATATCTCTCCTTAGTAAAAGGAGGAATGGAAAGAGAAAAAAATGTTTCAGAAGAAAATTACAGTGCACTTGTCACTAGATTCTAGCTTTGACCATATGTATTTTTTTTCTTTTTCTTTTTTTGGAGAGGTTTTTGCTATAGGGTATGTATGCTCACCTGAAAGACAGAGAGGGACAGAGAGATAGAAAGCGAGAAATCACCCCCTGGGGGATGGCCATGCCGCAATCCCTTCTCCTCCATTCTCCTCTCAGGATCTTGGGCACGCATGCACACGCGCCAGTGTGAGTTTAAGTCACCAGGTCCAGGACTCGAACCATGGTCAACTACATGGGAGTCCAGCGACATAGTCATTACACTAACTGCTGGTCCCATTTGACTATATTTTTAGTTTAAGATATTTTGTAAATCAATAAAATGTGAAAAAAAGTTTATTATGGAAGGGAGGGAAGGGGAAGGAAAAAACAAGTAAAAGTATGCCTAATTGACAAAAAAAATGAGAAGCTATTTGCTGATGATAAGGTACAGAGTATTCATCTTGACTGACATGTATGGAATTTGTGCTGGAAAAAGAAATGTGCACTGTAAAGACGTGATTAAAAGTAAATGAATTAAAAATATATGAAAAGAATGAATTCTAATATAAACCATAGACTTGGGGGTGCTAATGATATGTCAATGTAGATTCCTGGCATGTAACAAATGTACCACTCTGGTGGGTATTGTGATCATGGGAGAGACTGCCTAGGTGGGAGCAGGGGTTATATGGGAAATCTCTGTACCTTCCACTCAAGTTTGCAGTTAACTGCTCTAAAAAGAAAATCTATTTTGGGACCAGCAGTTAGCGTAATGGCTATGTCGCTGGACTCCCATGTAGTCAACCGCGGTTCGAGTCCCGGACCTGGTGGCTTGGTGCGTGCATGCCCAAGATCCCAAGAGGAGAATGGAGGAGAAGGGATTGCGGCATGGCCATCCCCCAGGGGGTGATTTCTCGCTTTCTATCTCTCTGTCCCTCTCTGTCTTTCAGGTGAGCATACATACCCTATAGCAAAAACCTCTCCAAAAAAAGAAAAAGAAAAAAAATACATATGGTCAAAGCTAGAATCTAGTGACAAGTGCACTGTAATTTTCTTCTGAAACATTTTTTTCTCTTTCCATTCCTCCTTTTACTAAGGAGAGATATAAACTAATTTATCTGCCAAAACATTAGGTTAATCTCAATTTGGTCTGCTATTTGCACAAAGACCCATAAGAATTAAATTTCTGATGCAAAGCAACAGATACTATTGTATTATTGAATTTATGCAAATAACCATTCTGTCACAAAATAAGAATGCTCACAAATATTTTTCAATTGCAAAAGGGTCAGGAAGGGAGAAAAGTTTATGTTTCGATTTTTTTTAAAAAAATAACAAGTTGCTGACCATATCAACAACTCACAAGAGAACCAAAATTCTTAAATCTGGAAGACAAAGCATAGAAGAAAATCAGTAATATTTTAGACAAAAGTCATAGAATTCTATTTTCCCAGTTCAATCTCATGCAGTCTCTCTTTTGTTGAATCTGCAATGTTACTGCAGTCTGACTTTTCCATTTAAATCCTGGAAGTTAACATTCAATATTATTATTGATATTTCTAAACGTATTCCTACCATTAAGTTGGCCTTTTCCTTGGTCATTTTGTTCTCTTATTTCTGTCTTTAGTTTTCCTGATATAGCACTTTCTTCACAACTTTTCAAAGAGCTGGTCTGGTACTGGTAAATTCTTTCAGGTTTCGATTATCTGAGAATGTTTTGGGCTTTCCTTCCCATTTCCTTAAAATTTAAACTTAAAAAAAAAAAAAACTTTTTTTTTTTTTTTTTTTTTTTTTAAATAGGCATTTTACCATAGTTCAAAATCAGGAAGCATACAAAGGTATAATACTCTTTCTCATCGTCTCAATTTTCCCTACTTTTTTTACCCCGTGTATACAAAAGGTAAACACTGTTATTAGTTTCTGGTGTGTCCCTAAATAAATAAAACAAAAATCATGAATATATTTGCAAGCAAATATATACTCTTTTCCACCCATTTTTTGGACACATAGTGTAGCAGTTTGAAAAGTAGTGTACTCATTTATTTCCACCTTGATTTTTTTCATTTGAAAATATATATCTTGGCAAGTCCCCATACTGACATGTAAAAAGACTTTTCTTTTTATATAATATTCCATTGCATTGATGTACCATATTTTATCCAATCTTTCTTCTATTGGTGGACTTTTAAGTATTTTCAGTGCTGTGCTACTGGGAGTAACTATTACTGCCCATGTAACATTATACACATCTCTACTTGGGCATTTGGGAAGGGGTAATAGGAAGGACAGACCTGTAATTAAAAGGTCTCCCATGTGGCCGAGTCTTGGACCTGGTTTGAGTCTTGGACTTGGTGGCTTGAAACTCACGCCAGGGGCATGTGTGTGCATGCCCAAAATCCCAAGAGGAGAATGGAGAAGGGACTGTGGCATGGCTATCCCCCTGGGGCGGGGGGTGATTTCTAACTTTTTCTCCCTCTGTTTCTGTCACTCCCTCTCTGGCACGTGCATGTATCCTGTGGCATAAAATCTTTATAAAAACAAAACAAAACATAACAAAAACATAGCAAACTACCATGTTTGCATTGAGCAATTTATTTAGTGTAATGAACTTGTGTGTTAACAGATGATATTTGTTGAGTGATAGCCCAGTGTTCTCAAGGTCTGTTTTATTTTATAGCTTTCATACTTTGTTCAGTCTTTGGCCAGCAGGTATATTACCTGTGCTTTAATGGTCCTTATCTACTCATATATTGTGTCTTATTTTTCTGCATGAATTGTCAAAACATCATTACTTGGGGATCAGCAGATGGTATAACGGTTATGTAACTAGGCTCCCACATGGTTGAACGCTGTTCAAGTTCCAGACCTGGGGGCTTGAAAATCACACCAGGCATGTGTGCGTGCATGCCCAAGATCTTGGGAGAATAAAGGAGAAGGGATTACAGCATGGCCATCCCCCCACCAGGGGACAGCTTTCTCACTGTCTCTGTCCTCAAGGAGTAAATGCACCCTAAGGCAAAGACCTCTACAAAACAAAACAAACAAAAAACCATTATTACTTGAATTTAACATCTATTAGATGTTTGCTATCAGTATGAGTGGGGAGCTTATCAATGTGAGAATAGATAGATGTTATAGTTTGATAAATTGTCACACAAAGGTTCACGTTTTGAATGTCCTTCAAAAATTAACGTATTGGTGGGAACCAACAGTTAGCGTAATGGCTATGTCGCTGGACTCCCACGTAGTTGACCGCGGTTCGCGTCCCGGATCCAGAGGCTTAAACTCACACCGGGCACGTGTGCGTGCATGCCCAAGATCTCGAGAGGAGAATGGAGGAGAAGGGATTGCGGCGTGACCATCCCCCCTGGGGGGTGATTTCTTGCTTTCTGTCTCTATGTTTCTCTCTGTCTGTCTGGTGAGTGCATGTGCCCTATAGCGAAAACCTCTCCAAAAAAAAAAAAAATAAAAAAATAAATAACGTATTGGGGGCCAGACCCATTGTGCAGTGGTTAAAGAAGCCAGAACCCACATGGCTGTCTGTGGTCCGAATCCCAGTCTTGGAGGCTTGCAAAGCACATTATGTGCATATGCATACCCCAAATCCTGACAGGATGGAGAAGGGATTATGGTGTGACTGCCCCATTAGGGGTGCATTCTCCTCTCTCTCTCTCTGACTGCCAATTACACGTACTCTCTGGCAGTAACAAATAAATAAATAGATAAAAATTAATGTGTTGAGAGTTGGTTGTATCATAAAGGTGAGAAGTGAAAACTTGATCCCTGTGATAAAGGAGTGTGATAAACTCCTTGGAACAAGGCCCCCTTGATTGAGTTCTGATATGCTTATCAGAGAGGAAAGGAAGCAGGCAAAGCCATATGTGTGCATACCCAAAATCCCAGCAGAAGTCAGGAGGAGACTGGATTGGGGTGTGGCCAACACCTTGGGGGGTGACTTCTCACTTTCTCTCTCAGTGTCTCTCTGGTGAGCGCATGCACTCTATGGCAAAAACTTAAAAAGAAAAAAAAAAAGACAGTAACATATTTCAGAATCTTTCCTGTAACACACTTCAGGGCATCCCCATAGACTTTGATATCTAATTCTTATAGTATTCAATGCTGCAATGGGTTTTTATCTGTTGACGATAATGTGTATTATCCCTAACTGGACTGGTGAGAAATGTATTCAGGTTGGAACATTTACTTTACAAGCTAAGTGATATATGTGATTGAATGTATAAAAGAAATTAAAATAAAATAAAATATTTTTAAAAAGATATGAGGAGACATGGAGGAAAACTAAAGTCAGTTTACTAAGTGAACGAAGCCAATACAGAAATGCTACATACTGAATTATTCTATGAGACATTTTGAGAAAGTAAAACTATGGAGATAGTCAGTGATTTCCATGAAATGAAGGGAGATAAAACTAGGTAAGACTAGGTAATGCAAAGAGGATTTTAAAGGCCAAAAATCTGTATTATACAGTAATGGTAGATACATGTCATAAATTAGCCTAAACCCACAGGATGTACAACATCAAGAATGAACTCTAATGGCCTTCTAGCCCAACTCCTAGTGAAGCAAGAATCCATGTACATCTGAGGTGGGCCCAGCTCTTCCTCTTTAATTGGGAAGCATAAGCCTCTCCCCAAAGCTCTCCTTCTGGCCCATCTCCTAGAGAAGTGAGAATCCATGTGCATCTGAGGCCAACGCTACGAATTAACTCCAAGAAAGTAGGGAGTAACGCATAATCCATCAGATGACCAGAATTCACCACAGAGGCCCAAGAAATATGGGAAACCAGGAAAATATCTCTCTCTCAAGGGGAAAGAACAGCCCTTCATCTGTACTTCCACAGACAGTACAATGGAATGTGTGGAAATGTCAGATAAAGAATTTAGAATATTTGTAATGACAGAGCTAACAGAGATGTAAGAGAAGAGAGACAACGAACTCCAGAAGATGCAGGAGAAAAGAGACAAAAAGTTCTAGGAGGTGAGAAAGTTGTTGCAGGACCTGAAAGAGGAAATATACACCATAAAAAAAAGAATCAGATGGAACTATTAGAGATGAAGGCTGTAATACAGGAAATCAAAACCTCCCTTGAAAGTATTAAAAGCAGATTAGATCATGTAGAAGATCGAATCTCAGATGTAGAAGACAGAACTTCTGATCTAGAAAAATTCACCAAAAAGAGTGAGAAAATAACCCAAACAATGAGAATAATATACGAGTAATACTAGATACCATTAGATGCCCAAGCATCAGGATAATTGGTATCCCAGAAGGTGAAGAAACTAATAAGGGCATTGATAATCTATTCCATGAAATCCTGGAAGAAAACTTTCCAAACCTAAAGAGGCATTTAAATATTCAGACCCAAGAAATGCAAAAGACCGCACATAGAATCAACCTAATAAGATCTCCAAGGCATATCATCGCTAGATTAACCAAAACCACAGACAAAAGATACTAAAATTTGCAAACATCAAGTTACTTTCAAAGGATATCCCATCAGGCTAACATTGGGTCTCTCGTCGGAAACAATACAAATAGGAAAGAATGGAAAAATATATTCAAAGTGTTAAGTGAAAAACAATTTCAGCCAAGAATACTCTATCTGGCAAGGTTATCCTTCATATGGGAAGGAAAGCCCAAAACATTCTCAGATAATCGAAACCTGAAAGAATTTACCAGTACCAGACCAGCTCTTTGAAAAGTTGTGAAGAAAGTGCTATATCAGGAAAACTAAAGACAGAAATAAGAGAACAAAATGACCAAGGAAAAGGCCAACTTAATGGTAGGAATACGTTTAGAAATATCAATAATAATATTGAATGTTAACTTCCAGGATTTAAATGGAAAAGTCAGACTGCAGTAACATTGCAGATTCAACAAAAGAGAGACTGCATGAGATTGAACTGGGAAAATAGAATTCTATGACTTTTGTCTAAAATATTACTGATTTTCTTCTATGCTTTGTCTTCCAGATTTAAGAATTTTGGTTCTCTTGTGAGTTGTTGATATGGTCAGCAACTTGTTATTTTTTTAAAAAAAATCGAAACATAAACTTTTCTCCCTTCCTGACCCTTTTGCAATTGAAAAATATTTGTGAGCATTCTTATTTTGTGACAGAATGGTTATTTGCATAAATTCAATAATACAATAGTATCTGTTGCTTTGAATCAGAAATTTAATTCTTATGGGTCTTTGTGCAAATAGCAGACCAAATTGAGATTAACCTAATGTTTTGGCAGATAAATTAGTTTATATCTCTCCTTAGTAAAAGGAGGAATGGAAAGAGAAAAAAATGTTTCAGAAGAAAATTACAGTGCACTTGTCACTAGATTCTAGCTTTGACCATATGTATTTTTTTTCTTTTTCTTTTTTTGGAGAGGTTTTTGCTATAGGGTATGTATGCTCACCTGAAAGACAGAGAGGGACAGAGAGATAGAAAGCGAGAAATCACCCCCTGGGGGATGGCCATGCCGCAATCCCTTCTCCTCCATTCTCCTCTCAGGATCTTGGGCACGCATGCACACGCGCCAGTGTGAGTTTAAGTCACCAGGTCCAGGACTCGAACCATGGTCAACTACATGGGAGTCCAGCGACATAGTCATTACACTAACTGCTGGTCCCATTTGACTATATTTTTAGTTTAAGATATTTTGTAAATCAATAAAATGTGAAAAAAAGTTTATTATGGAAGGGAGGGAAGGGGAAGGAAAAAACAAGTAAAAGTATGCCTAATTGACAAAAAAAATGAGAAGCTATTTGCTGATGATAAGGTACAGAGTATTCATCTTGACTGACATGTATGGAATTTGTGCTGGAAAAAGAAATGTGCACTGTAAAGACGTGATTAAAAGTAAATGAATTAAAAATATATGAAAAGAATGAATTCTAATATAAACCATAGACTTGGGGGTGCTAATGATATGTCAATGTAGATTCCTGGCATGTAACAAATGTACCACTCTGGTGGGTATTGTGATCATGGGAGAGACTGCCTAGGTGGGAGCAGGGGTTATATGGGAAATCTCTGTACCTTCCACTCAAGTTTGCAGTTAACTGCTCTAAAAAGAAAATCTATTTTGGGACCAGCAGTTAGCGTAATGGCTATGTCGCTGGACTCCCATGTAGTCAACCGCGGTTCGAGTCCTGGACCTGGTGGCTTGGTGCGTGCATGCCCAAGATCCCAAGAGGAGAATGGAGGAGAAGGGATTGCGGCATGGCCATCCCCGCTGGGGGGTGACTTCTAGCTTTCGGTCTCTCTGTTTCTGTCTGTCTGGCAAGCACACGCACCCTATAGCAAAAACCTCTCCAAAAAAAAAAAAAAGGATAAATCAAAAGAAAATCTATTTTAAAAAAAACTCTTGATAAGTAATCTAACCTACTACACTTATCTCTATTAGTAATCCATCCTGGTGTTCTTTTCTATTATTATTTCCTTTTTAGAGAATGATCTTCAACCTTTTTTTTAGATTTATTATTATTATTATTTAGACAAAGCTTTGCTGCATCTCAGTCTTCCTGCCTCAGCCTCCCAAAGAGCTGGGACTACAGGCATGTACCACTGAGCCTGGCATTTTAAGAGTGGATTGGGAATCAAACCGGGGCCTCCCATGTGTCTTTAGCTTCCTGAGTACCAGCATCACCCAGCATATGCTACCTAGCCATTCTTTAAGGGTAGATTTGGTAGCAAAATTTTCTTAGTTTTCCTTTGTCTGAAGATGTTTTTATTATTTCTCTCCCTTCCTAAGGGATATTTTCCCTGGAAATAAGATTTGCCATTGGCAGTCCTTTCGTTTCAGTACTTGAAAAATGTTGAGCCACTTCCTCCTGGCCTCCATGGTTTCAAGAGAAATATGCTGTCATTCTAGTCCTGATAAGTAATGCATCATTTCTCTCTAGCTACCCTCAAGAATTTTTTGTCTTTAGTTTTCAGAAATTTAATTATGGTATTTCTTGGCATGGATTTCTTTGGGTTTATCCAATTGTTCGCTCAGCTTCCTGAATTGGTAGTTTTTTTTTCTTTTCTTCTCTTTTTTCTTTACATAAAGATGTAAAAATTCTGCCAAGAATGAAGAACTTTTAGCTCTTATGTCTTATAATACTTTTTCAGCCCAGTTCCTTTCTTCTCTCCTTTTGAAACTCTGAAGATACAGATGTTGGCTCTGTTGTTATCATCCCAAGAGAAATAGTTGTCTTATTTTTCAGGCTATATTTCCTGTTGTTCAGATTGTATAAATTCTATTGATTTATATCTTAGACTGTTAAGTTTGCTATAGCAAAGTATCTCAGACCAGGTTGCTTTTAAAGAACATAAATGTATTTCTTACATTTCTGGAGGCCAGGAAGTCCAAAATAAAGGTGCTGGAAGATTTGGTATTGGGTAAGGGTCTTCCTTTTTAGTTCATTACTGGCTTTCTGTTCATATTCTCATGTGGCAAAGGGGCAAGGCAGGTCTCTAAGGCCTCTCTTATGAAGGCACTAATCCCATTCCGGAGGGAGCAACTCTCATGACCTAGTTTCCTTCCAAAGCCCCCCCTTGGTGATTAGGATTTAACACATGAATTTTGCTGGGGGAGGGCCATGCAGAAACATTCAAACCATTGCAATCTCTTATTAAGTTAATTGATTCTATTCTCTTACCTATAGTCTACTACTGAGTTCATCCAGGAAGTGTTTTCATTTTGGATATCATGTTTTTCAGTTTTATAATTTCCATTTTTATTATACTTTAATGTCATACTTTTTTTGGTGAACTTTTCTTTTCTTCCCCCCTATTTGTTTCAATAATTGCTTACTGAAATACTGCTACAATGACTGCTTTAAAATCCTGGTGAGATAATTCTAATGTCTGAAACATCTTGGTACCTGTGGATTTCTCTATTGTTCATGTTTTGATATTCCTGTTATTGTGCTGGTTCTTGGTATATTCTTTGGGTGTATTGGTTCTTGGTGCAACACATGATTTTTACTGTGTCCTGGACATTTTAGATTTTTCTTACATGGCTCTGAATCCTATTTTGTAGCAGGGAGTCCCCCTGTTGAGATGTATTAGGATGGCCAGGTCACTGTGTATGTTCAGGTTCCTATTGTACTGACTTACACTTGTTGAAAATGTAGAGGGTAGAAGTCTAACTGTTGCTTTTGACCTTGCTAACATATTCTCAGCAGAAGTAGAGCTTCGAATCTCACTGCCTCAGGTGACCATAATTGGGGTCTGACTATGTGACATTTTGAGAAAGGAAAACTATGGAGACAGATCAGTTCCCCACTGGGCTGGACTGGCACTGAAGAGATAGAAGGTGAAGGCTAACTCACACCACTTCGTTGTCACTGGTTGGGGTAGATGCCCAGATCCCTGCTGGGCTCCCATGATACAGAGGAGGAGAGGGGCAAATCAAATGCCAACTAACCCTGCCTCTTACCATCTCATTTTGTCCTGCTGATACCAGGTGGGAGAGTGTCAGCTTCCCACTGGACTTTGTTAATGGGGTCTTGGTATGCTACACAGGGCAATTAGACTTAACTTGCAGTGCCTTGTTGAATCTCATAACTACTGAGTACAAAAGGCTGCTATTGGACTCTGAATGCTACCCCTCCACTGCTTGCTTCTGTCAGGTGGGGGCTAGATCAGTTCCCTGCTTGGTCCACTGACATTAGTAGGTGAGGAGCTTGGATCCATTACCTGCTTCTGCCAGGTGGAGGATTATCTTCCCTTCAGCCTTGCAGGGAGGAATTGAAGCATCCACTGCTGCTTCTGTGGAATTAAGGGTGAGAGAAGGCCAACGTCCTGCTCAACTCCACTGAAACTGCAGGGGTGCAGGTGGGTGTTTTTTATGTTGTAGGGTAAGTGTCTCAAAAGGTTTTCTGTTCTTTTCCCCATTCTTCAGCCAGGGAGAACAGACTTTTCTTGGAGCCATTTTGGCCAGTGCCTGTTGGAGATCCTAGGCTGGAGGCTTCTGCAGTGTCCTATTCAGCATATGTGCAAGACAATAAGGAAACCTACAGAATTCACTGCATACTATTCCTTAAATCCCAAGTTCCCCAGGCATTCCACTCTATTCTTTGCACCTTCCTATTCTTGTTTATTGTGTAAAATCCCTGGCTTTTTAGTTGAGAAAGGGAGATCTGGGGAAAGTGAGACCATTGTGTCTTGGTGGAACTGAAGTCCCCCATTACATACTGTTTCCACCATGCAGGTACGATGGCTACCCCAAAGAGGGGATAATAGTGACACATAATAAAATAACTAGGAAGGGGTGAGCTTTGAGTATTTGTTACCTTTGAGTATCTATTATCTTTTACCTTACTAGTTTGATATAGTGTGTTTAAGTGCAACCTCATATGAATTTTTTCAAGTTTAATTGTATTTATTTCTTCCATGAGAGAAGAGAGAGAGAGAATCTTTAACAGGGCTTTACACTGTGATCTTACCTCCAGCATGATCCAGCCTGCATCATGAGCACACATGTGTGCCTGGCATGCGTAGGGAGACCTCAGAGGTGAACCTAGGACTTTCCTATATGGCCTCAGCATCATGGAGCATTGTGTTACTTCTGTGCCACCCTGGCTGGCCTAAATGAATTTTTAAAAAGTTTATTTAATTGTTTACTCCAGGGGAAAGACACTCCACCAACAGGGTATACAATTTCCTCCCAGCCTCAGCTTCCCTGGATCATGGGCACATGTATGTGCATTGTGGGTGCACCTGATGTGTGCAGGAAGGCCGTAGGATGTGAACC
This sequence comes from Tupaia belangeri chinensis, assembly GCF_000334495.1. NCBI lineage: Eukaryota > Metazoa > Chordata > Mammalia > Scandentia > Tupaiidae > Tupaia > Tupaia belangeri. The sequence goes on from NW_006160024.1 coordinate 485,531, forward strand.
TGGAACCTTCCCATGTGGGCCCAGCATTGTAGAGTGTTGTTTCCACTGCATCTGGCCCTCATTTTTAATAACAGCTGTATTTAACAACCAGCTTACAAAATTTGTTACTATTTAGCACCTAGGTCTCATAAAGTAGAAAAAACCTAACTCTAGTATATTGCTGGTTTTATTCAATGCATGGATAATTGTAACCTTTGGTCACAATTTTATTTTGTCACAAGGTAACTGTTTTCCTGGTGAGGATTTTTCGTTTATTCATAGATTTGATGCTGTTTTGCGAGGTTCTTTCCTCCTCTGAAGAGTGGGTTGAACAGAGATACAGAGAGTTGGAAAAAGACACAAGGCATTAATGTCATGTTGTTTATTGGCTGAGTTTAGTGGGAGCTCACAGAGAGCTGGAAGTTGGAAAAAGACACAAGGCATTAATGTCATGTTGTTTATTGGCTGAGTTTAGTGGAAGCTCACAGAGCTTTAGTGGGCTCACGAAGCCCATAGCAGTGCTTGCAGGTGCTTTCTCCCTTTTGGAGCTTATGATACACGAGAACACTCACAGAGTGCTTCCTCCCTCTTGGAATTCCTAGTGTGCAGAGCTGAGCTAAACCAAGGCTGAACCAAGCCAAGACCATCAGGGCTCACCAGCCTGAACCAAGGGCAAGCAGAGCAGGGTTAGCTAGCAGCACAGAGCAGGACAGTACTGAGCTAGCTGACCAGGTGCTCCTTTAATCTTAAAGGGGCCTCAGAAAATAGTGGCTCATTGCCAAAACCAAACTGTTGCACATGTACAGGCACGTTACATTCAGTGGTGTAAAGTGGCAAAGTTATAATTACATAACAGATGCGAAAGCGTAGAGAAACTAATAACATAAGTTGTTTACTCTGTGGCCTTAAAACGTGATAAGATAGGAAGTGAGGGAACCAGATTGGATCATCCTGACTCCATTTAAAATACAGATGCTGAATTAGAAACAATTATCATTCTCATCTTACAAATGATGGGGGCCCTGGGAGGTGAAGTCCTTTGCTGTTGGTCATACAATTAGTAACAGAAAATCAAACCTGAGTGAGGTTCTTCCAGGCTCAGGTTGGGCTTTGCACTGGATCATTTTAGATGACAAAGGTGGAACCTCTCTTCTTGTGTCAGTCTTGGTTCATTAGGAAGTAGACAGGACGATAGGGCTAGCTGGACAAGAGATTTATTGGGAAGAAACAGATTTATTGGCAAGAGATTTATTGGGAAGGGAAAGGGGAGGGGGCTGGCTGCAGCGGAGAGAACCCCCGGAATGCAGGAAGGCAGGCGCCTACCTCTATAGAGAGAGGGAGGAAGGGGTTGAGATGGGAAAGCCTTGAATCATGGTATAGTTATGATGAAGTTTCCATGCGCCAGTGGAGGGTCCTGGGGCAGAAGTTCCCTGTTTTGTGGGAGTAGTCTAACTCTAGAATATGGCCATGCTCAGTCATCAGTGGGAAGCAGCTGAGAGAAGAGTAGCCTCAGGTAAACCTTGCAGTTCATTCAAATGTGCAGAAGGTGGATGCAGGCTCTCCTGAGGGCAATTCTGAGCAATGACCCCATGGTCACCTCTTATCCCCACTCCCTCTCCTCCATGTCCATAAACACTGATTTTGGGTCATCTCAGACACATGAGAGTGTTTATGAGCTTCAGGGCCCTTTAGGAAGAAGCTGCAGTCCTGTTTTAAGGTGCACTTATCAGGGAATCCCTCCTTGCCTTTCTCTTCCCTTAGCTATATATATATAAATATATGTATGTGTATATATATATATATATGTGTGTGTGTATATATATATATAATTACATGCATTCACAAATCTTGTGAAGTAGGCCAGGCTTTTTCTTAGAGTGTAGGTTCTCCAAGTGGAGTTCCATTGACTTTCTTTCACAAACTAGACCCTTAACATGGCATCTGTGATTTCTAGTTTCAGTTTAAGTGAAGCTAATTCTGAAATACATTTGAGAAATAAAATGAAAAACATTCCAGACTTTTAAGTTCCACCACTGTAATTTTTCATGTCTGTCGTGCCCATACCTAACTCAGCCACAGTTTTTCTTTAACAGCTTGCCTTCATCAAGTCTTTCTAAAGCATTCAACTTATTTTTCATAGAATCCCTTTTTTTGCACTCATATTTCATCGTTTGTATAATAATTTGATATGTAATCAAAAGAACAAGTACATTTAGGATGCACAGACTACTGACTCTGGGGAAGGGCATGGCCTGGCTGTGGGAATGGAAGCGAGCAGATATACAAGAGAAGGGCCAGCAGCAACCTGCCTTCAGCCTGCCGTGGACCCAGCAAGTGTATTTTAAAGGGTAGTTGAAGAATGTCAGATAATCCAGCAAGTGTTTTTTCTTAATTCCCTTTTTGCATTTGCTGCTTTCTCTAGAGGAGTTTTTCTTAGCATCTATAATCATATTTCCTCTCTCTTAGACTATCTGTTTTAGAGGGCAGGGTCCATAGTAGATAGATGAACCTATCGGCAGCTCAAGACAGGACAAAAATCCCTAAAACCAGAAAACAAAGTCTAGAAGAAAATCAGCAATGTTTTAGTTAAAAGTCATGAAATTCGATTTCACCAGTTCACTCTCAAGTACTTTATCTTCTGTCATGGTTAGATCTTCCTGATTAAATTCTGGGATATAATATTCAACTCCAGACTTGTCCCCATGATTAAGTTGGCCATTTTCTTAGTTTGAATTTATTTCTGTGTGTCTGTATTAAGTTCTCCTGGTATAGCACTCCCTTCAGAACTTCTTGGAAAGCTGATCTGGTGTTGGTAAATTCTTTCAGGTTTTGTTTATCTGAGAATGTCCTTGTCTTTTCTTCCCATATGAAGGATAATTTTGCCAGATAGAGTATTCTTGGTTGAAATTGCTTTTCCCTTAACACTTTAAATATATTTTCCCATTCTTTCCTCGCTTGCATTGTTTCTGATAAGAAGTTTGCTGTGAGCCTGATGGGATACCCTTTGTAGGTAACTTGACATTTCTCTCTTGCCAATCTTAGTATCTTGTCTTTGTCTGTGGTTTTGGTCAATCTGGCGATAATGTGTTTTGGAGAAGATCTTGGGTTGATCCTATTGGGGGGGCGTCCTTTGTATTTTTTGGGACTGGATCTTTGAATGCCTCTCTAGGTCTGGAAAGTTTTCTCTTTCTTCCTTCCTTCCTTCCTTTCTTTCTTTCTTTCTTTCTTTCTTTCTTTCTTTCTTTCTTTCTTTCTTTCTCCGTCCTTCCTTCCTTTTTTTTTTTTTTTTTTTGTTTAAGAGGTTTTTGCTATAGGGTGCATGCACTCAACAGGAAGACAGAGAGACAGAGAGACAGAAAGTGAGAAATCACCCCCTGGGGAATGGCCATACTGCAATCTCTTCTCCTGCATTCTCCTCTTGGGATCTTGGGCACGCATACACATGCACCTGGCATGAGTTTAAGCCACTGGGTCTAAGATTCACACTGTGGTCAACTATATGAGAGTCCAGCAACATAGCCATTACTTCAACTGCTGGTCCCAGGTTCGGAAAGTTTTCTTCCAGGATTTCACAGAATAGATTGCCAATGCCCTTATGAGTCTCTTCCCCTTCTGGGATACCAATTATCTGGATGTTTGGAAGTTTGATGGTATCTAGTATTTCTCATACACTATTCTCATTTTTGGGGGGTAATTTTCTCAGTCTTTGTGGTGGATTTTTCTAGGCCAACGATTCTATCTTCTACATCTGAGATTCGATTTTCGGTATGATCTGTCTGCTTTTGATACTTTAAAGGGAGGTTTTGACTTTCTGTATTATAGCCTTCATCTCTAACAGGTCCATTTGATTCTTTTTTATAGTATGAATTTCCTCTTTCGGATCTTGCAAGAATTTCTTCACCTCCTGGAATTCACCAGCTCATTTCTCTTGCCTTTTCGGCAGTTCATTGTCTCTCTTCTCTTCCATCTCTGTGAACTTTGTCACTATGAAAATTCTAAATTTTTTATCTGACATTTCATTTCCATGATTTTCATTGTACTGAGGATGAAGAGGTGTTATTATTTTCCCTTGGAGGAGAGGTATTTTCTTGTTTTCCCATATTTCTTGTGACCCTGTGGTGATTTCTAGTCATCTGATGGATGGTGCATTTCTTCTTAATTCTTGAAGTTCAATCTGAGCATTCAGAGGTGATCTGCAGTCTCTCTTCCATTCCATTTTCACTGTTTGTGCATCAGAATCAGTGGGAATAGAGGAATATTCTGACCCTAATCATATTCAGATGTTTAGATCTTGTTCACTTGGACATGTCTAGATACTTAGTTGCATAGGGGGCTGAGCAGCCAATGAGTAAAGATAAAGAAAAAGGAAAAGAGTTGGAGAAAAGGAAACAACAAGAAAAAATACATAAAATAAAAAGAAATAAGAAAAAAAGATAACAAAAACTTTAGATTTTAATTTTAAAAAGCAAAAAGTGGAAACCGCATGGCGTGCAAGTGCCACATGAAAGCAATATTTCACAGCTAAAGTTCAGGATCCATGTGGGGATGGGCCTGGATTTGTGCCTTTCCTAAGTAGAATGGGGAGAGGCACCCATTAGCACAATAAAGAAGGGACTTGAGAGTCCAGAATACTTTACCTTAAAAAAAATTAAAAAAAAATTAAAAGACACAGGGAGACACAGAGAAAGAGAGAGAGACAGAGAAATGGAGAGAAAGAGACAGGTAACACTATCCACTAGAAATGAGTGAGGGAGAAGTCTCAGCAGAAAGTCTTCATTTTAAGTCTCTGAAAGCAATATTTCACAGCCGAAGTTCAGGATCCATCCCTCAGCTATATTGACAACATAATTTGTGTTCTACTTACAGTGTATACAGTTCAGACTAGAGACACAGTGGAGACAGCTGTTCTATCTGAGCCCAGGCTCAGTGCATTCTGGAGGTTCCTGTTAGAGTCACCAGTAATTCAACAGTTCAATGCTTTTTTTGTTTTTTTTTAAAGAAGTTTTTGTCTTAAGGTGTGTGTGCTTGCTGGAGAGAGAGGTAGAAACAGCGACAGTGACAGTGAGAGGGAAAGTGAGAAATCACCCCCTGGGGGGATGGCCACTCTGTAGTCCCTTCACTTTCATTCTCCTCCCAGGATCTTGGTTATGCATGCATATGCCCTGAGTGTCAAGCCATTGGGTCTGGAGCTTGAACTATGGTCAGCCATGTGGGAGTCCAGCAACGTAACTACGACACCATCTGCTGACCCCCACCCTGTTTTTTTTTTTTTTCCAAGTTTTTGGTATATGACGTGTGTGCTTGTGAGAGAGAGAAAGAGAAAGAGAGAGAAAAAGAGAGAAAGAAAGTGAGACATTAACCCCTGGGAAGATGATCATATCGCAATCCCTTCTCCATTTTCCTCTTTGGATTTTGGGCACACATGCATATCACATGTGGGATTCAGCCACCTTAACCTCCATGCCACCTTCTGGCCCTTCAGTGCTTTTTAAAAATAGTTTTTTATTTCTTCCGAGAGAGGGCGAGAGAGAGAGTGAGAGAGAGAGAGAGAAAGAGAGAGAGAGAGAAAGAGAGAGAGAGATAGCATCCCTTGTAGCATGGGTGTGTCTGTCACACTCAAGAACGTCTCTGGACACAAACCTAGAACCTTCTCTTGTGGGTCAGCCTCACAGAACATTATGTTTTACTGCTGCGTTACTGGCCCCAAGTTTGATGATTAATACCCCTCTTGTATCTGTTCTTCACAGGTATGATTTAAGCCTGGATGAAATGAGAACTTTGACAGTTCAAAGAGTGAACTTTAGTATGGGTCTACCTCTGATAAAACGTGCACTTCAGGAGCAGGTGAGTGCCATTGTTATTCTGGTATGATATTGTGTATGTGCGTGTCTCTGAGAGGGAGAGGTTTTGTTTGTGATTGTGGTTTGTGTAAGCACATTTATCTCCTCCTGGCGGGGCCTGACAGAGGATGCCACTGGTACAAGGGAGTGTCTTCTTCAGCCCCCTTTCCACCCAGCTCCCCATTAACCTGACTGATTCCCCTTTTCTGGCCTCCACACTCACTTCTCCAAGCACACAGGCTAGGGAATAGGAGCATCAACAGGAGTATTAAAATCTTTGTTCACAAAGGCAATGTAATTTTAGGCATAAGGTTTAAATAGATGAGAAGTATAAATAACTTATTTTAGAAGTTTTTAAAACTTTTTTAGACCACCCAAAGTTTATGAGTCTTATTTGTGTAAAATGGCTATTCTGAATTCACTTAAATTATTATAATCAATTTTACATTAGAAAATTTTCTAAGCAGCAGCTTCGAAAATGGCAGAAATGGGGCCACTAGGTGGCATGGTGGTTAAGGTGCTAGACTCCCATGTGGCTGACTGTGGTTCGAGCCCTGGCAGCTTGCTTTCTTACTTTCCCTTTCCCTTGCTCTTTCTCTCTGTCTCTTTGGTCAAATTAAAAAATAACAATACCAAATAAAAGTAAATAAATAATATTAAAATAAAAAGAAAATGGCAGAGAAACTGAACTCATTCTGCAGCTGCCAGCCAGCCCCTTCTTCCCAAGCATGGAGGGAGAATCTTTGGATTGAGGGGTGGAGTCCTGTTCTTCCTGTTCAGGAAGCCACAGGGTGGTTCTCTGTGGGAAATAGATCAGAACTAGTGAGGGTCTGAGATCCAAACTTGGGAATTGATCTTCCACTCCCCTGTTCTTTGGTCAGCTATCTGAAGAGACAAGAACTGAAGCCAGCGCCTTCTCAGGAAGGAATTAGAGCCTTGGCTTCCCCTTTTCTTCAGGTACTGAGCTACCTGTAAGCTGACAAGAGCACACACACAGTTACATTTGATGGAGAGTATGTAAAATGGTGTTAACTCAGCAAGTGAAAACCTCACCCAAATGAGTGAAGCATGTTTGCACTGCCTAAAAAATCATTTCATACCGGGCAGTTTGGCAAAGATGTTCAAGCTAGTATATTGTCTCTCAGTGCAACATGCCTTTAGAGCAATGAATACAGCCAAAAATAGAAAAATCCTGATTCTCTTTGCCTCTGTCAGGGTCTGGCTTCTAAGTGCATCCAGTGTGGGGTTGGTTGGAAGGTGAAATCTTGGCACGTGGCCAGTGGCCCC
>NW_006160024.1:492646-505566 GCF_000334495.1 Tupaia belangeri chinensis
CCCCCCCCCCGCCCCAATCAGCCCAATGTCTGTGGCTTAAATTAGTGTCAATACTCAAGACCTGGATGTGAGAGTTGATCCCCTATTGAGGCTTGCTAATTGCTGCCCAACCCGCTGAACCTGGAGGATTAGCCTTTGTAATCTTGCTCCTGATAGAGCATGTTAAGCACTGGATCCAATTAACTCCCTGTTTTTCTGGCCCTGTTAGTGGCCCTTGGCAGCCTGCAACTCCCTGCCCTGGGTGATTAGATGTAATTCCTCCAGGATTGGCCCTGGATGATCCCTCGGGTTCAGTTCTGTTACTCATCTCAGCCTGCTTGGCATGTCTCTCGGTGGGAATTTGCAAAAACCAATGAATCCAAAGGAAATTAAAGCAGTCATCAGTGAGGCAGACTCATCTCCTTGGTGAATGTCATGAGGTTCAAAAAAACATCTGTGTTTGAAGGCTCTCAAATTGCACCTTGTAAACAGCTGGAGGAGCTGTCTGCATCCAGTAATTCTAGAAGAAGTGTTACATGATTCATCTTGCCTCTTCATGAAAATATCAAGTCATGGCTGCAATACCTATTCACAGAACATGCCAAGCCCTTCCATTCGCTCTCAGCCCCCAGGTCCTGTTGCTGTTAACTTTCGTGGATGCTCCAATGAGCTCCATGGCAGGACGTGGTGTGTAATGTGTACTGATGATGTTCCTGAGGACAAATGAGGAGGGAGCCTCATTTGTTCCAGGTCTCTGTGGACAGTCCATAGACCAAGAATAGCCATCAAAATATTTCCACTCCATTTTTGCCTCTGCCATCTGTAATAGATTTGAGATGTTCTGATAATTTTAAAGGGGAAAGATCAGTATCTGAGTGTGACTATAGGATGCACGCACATGCACACACACACACACACACACACACACAGTGTAACTGCCATCACTGCACTGTGCTGATTTCTTTTGCACCTGTTTCTAGTGACTTGGCCTTTCTAGGTCTCTGTGCATCTCAGCAAGGGCTCTGTTGTCCCCCTAAAGATGACAGAATTGGATCCTGTGTCATGAAGGTTGGGGATGGGCTACTGACTTCCTGTATTTCCAGAGTGGAGGCAGAAGACCCAGGTCAACCTCTACTTTGTGGCTGTGCTGGGATAAGAACCCCGGGTCCCTCTTCAGATGGTTTGTCCTGTGTCAGGTGCAGTTTTCTCAGAGATGCTTGTCCTTGGAAGCTGAAAGAGACCAATGGCTGTACTCACTGTCACCATAACAAACAATGGCTTAAACCTCCAGTCACAGGGCTAAGAACTTTAGAGAGATGATCTCATTGAATATCTACAACACCCCTCATGGTATTCCCATTTTACAGAGAAGGAAACCGAAGCTGAGTTAATTGGCCTGAGATTAGTTATACAGTTAATGAGTTGTATGTATAATTAGTGGTGCATGTGGTTCCCGCCCATGGCTGTGCATTAGAATCACCTGAGAAGCTTTCGGAACTGCTAGCCAGGCTTTTACTCAGGCCAGTCAAATCAGTATTTAAATCTCCAAGGGGATTCTGTTTGATGCATCTGGGGTGAGTACCACTGCATTATGCTTTCTTCCCCTTCCCTCTTCTCCACCAGATGGCTCCCATTTGGTGTTTGGTCTGTACCCATCATGTTTCAGGGATGGCTCAAAGAGACCCTGCATCTCTGCATTTCCTCCCCAGGAGGAGCCCATGAGGTCAGGATGCTCTTGGTCAAGTGTAGCACAGGTTTTGGGCAGATCTGGAGCAGGAAACTCACTCAGTGACTGCCGTCTCCCCATCTCTGCTCCCCACTTCTGTCTTCTCTCCCTTCCTGGGCTGTGCTTCTCTTCACTCCCATGCACACAAGCTGAGCATGATAGCACCATCATTATCTAAACCAGTGGCTCCAAGTGTGGTCTGAGGGCCCTGGGGCAGGCCCAGACCATTTCAAGTGCTACGGGAAAAGTAGATGTCCAACTGCCGCAGGATGGCTTCTGCAGCGATGTCTAGGTTCTTGGCGTTTTGGACAAAGAATCGAACAAAACATGCCAATAGTGAAAGGAAAAGGTAGTTTATTAAGTAAAAGGGAAGGTGCACTCCTGAGGAGTAGGAGTGGGCCTGAGCAGGCAGAGAAAGAGTAGTTCAAAAAGCCTAGATAGTTGCATTCTGCAAGATTTATAATTTTTTTTAGAGCTATTTTTGCTATAGGGCATGCATGCTCATTGGAGAGACAGAGAGAGACACAAAGATAGAAACTAAGAAATCATCCCCTGGGGGGATGGTCACTCCACAATCCCTTCTACTCCATTCTCCTCTTAGGATCTTGGGCACGCATGCGCATGCACCGGGTGTGAGTTTTAAGCTGCCAGGTTTGAGACTCAAGTGACATAGCCATTATGCCATCTGCTGGTCCTGAGATTTATAATTTTTAATCTAGGTCATGTTGGTTGCTCACTGACTGGGCCCGCTGAGAGTTCCCATCTCATTGGCTCTATCAGATATGGCCAGGCCCACTGATTTCTCACTGGCTATTTCAAATGCGGCCCCACTGATTCTTCTCATTTATGTTAACATAGTGAAATTTTTATTTATTTATTTTATTTGTTTATTTTTTTGGAGAGGTTTTTGCTATAGGGTGCGTGAGCTTGCCAGAAAGAGAGACAGAAAACGAGAAATCACCCCCCAGGGGGGATGGCCACACTGCAATCCTTTCTCCTCCATTCTTCTCTCGGGATTTTGGGCATGCACGCACATGTGCCTGGTGTGAGTTTAAGCCGCCAGGTCTGGGACTCGAACTGCGGTCGATTACGTGGGAGTCCAGCGACATAGCCATTACACTAACTGCTGGTCCCGTATTTTTATTTTTTAAAATTTATATTTATTATTATTATTATTTTTTGAGAGGTTTTTGCTATAGGGAGCATATACTTGCCAGAAAGACAGAGACAGATAGAGAGAAAATGAGAAATCAGTCCCCAGGGGCATGACCACACCACATCCCTTCTCCTTCATTCTCCTCCCGGGATCTTGGGCACAGATGCACATGTGCCTGGCGTCAGTTTAAGCCACCAGGTCCGGGACTTGAACTGTAGTCGACTACATGGGAGTCTAGCGATGTAACCATTACACTATCTGCTAGTCCCAAATTTTTTATTTTTAAATGAAGAAATCTTCTAAAATGTTTTTTAAATTAATAGTTTTATTCACTAATATGGCATGTTGATAGCCATAAACTGTATAAACAAAAGCTCTTTGGAGTTCTCAATCATTTGGAGTATAAAGAGGTCCGGGGATTGTATAGTTTGAGAACTGCTGATCTAAATCATCCACTGTTTTTTCAAGAAGCCCAATTTTAGCAACTCAAAGGGGAATTGCTAAGAGATTGATGGTTTTATATTATACTTAAAATAGTTATCTATTATTTTAATCAGAATTTTATATCATCTCAGTTTAGGGTATGTTTACATTTAGGAAAATACCAGGTGGGTGGTCAGATCTAAAATGGAATAATAATCTGATGTTCTAAAGAAGGCATTTGAGAATGGGGAAACGAGTTGCTTCCTCATTTTATTTGTTTATTTATTTTAGGTTTTTGCCATAGGGTGTATGTGCTCACCAGAGAGAGATGAGAGAGACAGAGAGAGGGAAGGTGAGAAATCACTCCCCAAGGGGGTTGGGCACACTGCAATCCCTTCCCTCCAGTCTCCTCTTGAGATTTTGGGCATTTTCCTTATTAACCCTGAGCAAAAAAACAGCTTTTCTTAGGAAGTATTTACATTTAAGTCATGGGTGTGTTGCAAAAAAAGGAGCCAAGCAGGGAATATGCCTCAGCCAAGAAGCTGAGGACGTTACTCTGCCACTGCCCCTTCATGCCAGCTCATCCTGCCCATGTCCCACCCTGTTGCCCACAAACACCAGGGCCAGCCCAACTGGTCCTGCAGACCATGACCGTCACCACCCCTCCCACCCCATCCCAGTGCTGGCTCCTGACCTACTTACTTTGAACCCTTGGGTCTGTCACCCTGGCCTTGGTTCTACCCTTTCCCACACCCTTGGAGACTGGCCACTTGGCCAGTACTCCAGCTAGGCCAGCCCTGGCCCCATGGACTATCGTGGAAGATTTGAGCAGAGATGACAGGACAGAGTGGACTGTTCACAGAGGTCCTTCTGTATAGATTGGCACCTGAACTGAGTTGCAATTGTGATGGCCACAGGGATTTCTTACAAGGGTGTGCCAGGGAGTGAGTTGGGACCTGTCGAGGGAGTGCAGTGCAGCTGGCATCGTGCTATTTATTTTTTGACAATGAAACCATTCTACATAATGAATGCTTTTCACTGTAAGGCTTAATTATTGCTCTTGCAGTGAAATATTATGTAAAAAATAACAAGTACTGCTTGCTGCCATTTGCTAAACCCTTATATGTGCCAGGTGAGGTGATTCATTCATTGTATAATTACTCACTGAGCACCTACTATGAGCCATGTACTGTTCAAGGGGTGGTGAACAAAACAGCCGTGGAACTTACTTTTTAATGTGAGAGGAGGCAGACCATAAACTAATAGACGAGTACATTCATGGCATATTTGGTGATAGATGCTGTGAATAAAAAGCAAGCATGGTCAATTGGAAGGGAAGTAGAATTGCCTCTGTTGACATGTGAAATAATTTTTATGCATAAGGGGGGTCTTCAAAAATTTAAAAATATGCATATTATGAATCCACACACATGGATTTCAAATTTTTTGTACCAAAATAAATTCATACTTTTATTGCATTTTCCATGAACTTTTTTGAGGTATCTTTAGAAAACCTTAATAATTCTGCAAAATAAAATCTCTTAGAACTGACAAATGAATTTATCAGTTAGGATTAAAAATTAAGACGCAAAAATTAGTTGTATTTTTCTATTCTAACAATGAGCAATCCTAAAGGAAATTGAGAAAAAATTCTATTTACAATAGCATCAAAAAGAATAAAATACTTATGAATAAACATAACTATGGAGGCAAAAGACTGTACATTGAAAATTACAAGATTTTACTGAAAGAAATCAAAGGAAACAAAAAAGTCACCCTATTTTAATTGATTGGAAGACAATATTGTGAAAATATCAATACTATACAAAGTAGTGTACAGATTCAGTGTGATCTCTATCAAAATCCCAATTTTTTTTGTGTGTGTGTTGCAGAAATAGAAAAATCCATCCTAAATTTCATAAGGAATCTCAAGTGAATTCAAACAGTCAAAATACTCTTTTAAAGGAAGAGCAAAGCAGGACCGCAGTTAGTGTAATAATGGCTATGTCGCTGGACTCCCATGTAGTCGACCGCAGATCGCCTCCCGGACCCGGTGGCTTAAAACTCACGCCGGGTGCGTGTGCGTGCGTCCCCAAGATCCTGAGAGGAGAATGGAGGAGAAGGGATTGCGGCGTGACCATCCCCCCTGGGGGGTGATTTCTCGCTTTCTGTCTCCGTTTCTCTCTGTCTGGTGAGTGCACGCACCCTATAGCAAAAAACTCTCAAAAAAAAAAAAAAAAGAGCAGAGCTATATGTTTCACAGTTCTTGATTTTAAAACTTATTACAGAGCTATGATAATAAGAAGCAGTGTGATGTGGTATAAAGGACAAACATTAGATTGGTGAATGATAGTAAAAAGCCCCTGGGTTACCAAATAGTGTGTAGGTTAAGGTGGCTAGATCTCACATGGCTGAGTGTGTGGTTCAAGTCCCAGACCTGGAGGCTTGAAAAGTATGGCAGGTGCATATGTACGCATGCCCGAAATCCTGAGAGAAGAGTGGAGGAAAAGGGATTGTAGCATGGCCATACTCTTGGGGGATGTTTTCTCTCTTTTGGCAAGTGCATGCATCCTATAGCAAAAGAAAAAAAAAGTCCCTAGAAATGAAATGAAACCTTATATATATGGTCAATGATTTTCAACAGGGGTGTCAAGGCAATTCAATGAGGAAAGTGCAGTCTTCTCAACAAATGGTACTGGGATAACCAGATAACCATATGCAAAAGAAGAATGCTGGAGCCTTATCTCACACCTTATACATGGGTTAAAGACTCAATGTTAAGAGCTCATACTAATGAACTGTTAGCAGAAAACATGGGGAAAGTTGTTACAACATTGGATTTGTCAATGATTTCTTGAATATAATACCCAAAGCACAGGGTTTTGGGGAAAAAAAAACCAAACAAGATTTTAGGAAAAAGGTGACCTAAAATTTTTTAAGAAATAATTTATCTAAAACAATTGACTATATTAAAATTTAAAATACAGAAACTTTTGTGCATTTAAGAGTACTGCCAACAGAGTGAAAACGTAACCCCTAGGATGGGAGAAAATACTTGCAAGTCATCTATCTGATAAGGGATTAATATCCAGATTATATTAAGAACTCCTACAAATCAAAAACAACAACAACAAAAATTAGTTTAAAAATGGTCACAAGACTTGAATAGATACTTCTTCAAAGATACATAAATGGCCAATAAGCACGTGGAAAAGTGCCTAATACCACCAATCATAAGGAAATAAAAATAAAAACATCAATGAGATACTCATTAGGATGGCTATTATTAAAACAAACAGACAAACAGGAAAAATGGGTGTTGGAGAGGATGTGGAGAAATTGAAACCCTTGGGCATTTCTGGTGCTGAGGTGAGAATGTAAAATGCCGTTAAATGCTGTAGAAATTAGTATGGTATTTCCCGAAAAAATTAAACATTGAATGACCTCTGATCCAGAAATTCTACTTCTTGGTATATACCCAAAAGAAGTGAAAGCAGGGATGCAAATAGGTATTTCTATATCCATGCTAATAGAAGTCCAAAGGAAGAAATAACCCAAATGTTTATCAACAGGTCATGGAGTGAGCAAAATATGGTGTAGACCTACAGAGGGGTATTATTTAATCTTCAAAGGGAGGAAATTTTGATACATGCTACACTATGGATGTACCTTGAAGACGTTATCCTGAATGAATAGGCCAGTCACAAAAGGGTGAATGTTGAATGATTCTACTTATATGAGGTATCTAGAGTAGACAAATTCATAGAGATAGAAAGTAGAACAGTGGTCTCAGTTTGAGGGGAGAGGAGAATGAGAAGTTAATGTTTAGTGGGTAGATAGTTCCAGTTTGGGATGATGAAAAAGTTCTGAGATGAATGGTGGTGATGATTGTAGAACACCATGAATAGTAGCACAGAAATGTACACTTAAAAATGTTCAAAAGGATGCATTTTATGGTATTCATATGTTAAAAAATTTAAAAAGTCAGGTGTGTGCAGGTGCTAGGGAGAGTTGGGAGGGTAGTTCGGAGGGCTCATGATAAGGTGATACTGGAGCAGATGTCTAAGGGGACAGGAGAGAGTGCATGGCCAGTCAAGGAGTAGCATCCAGGGAGAGAAAATAGCATTCGGAAGGACTTGAGGGGGGTTGTGCCAGGCTTGGTAATGGAACAATAGAAATGGTGTTGTGGAAGCAGAAAGGGGAGATGACGAATTGAGAGGTGATGGGTGGGATCACAAAGAACTCTGATTTTCTTCAAAAGGGATAAAATGGGAGGCCTTTGGAAGGATTACGTGGAGGAGGGTGTGATATATTTTATCAGAAATGCCTGGACTACTGAGCATGGGAATATATGACATTAGAGTCAAGACTGCTACCAGGGAGGTGAATGAGTGTTTTGTAATCCTTAGGACAGAGATGGTGCTAAGGGGGACCAGAGCTGCTGTAGTTGAAGTGGTAAGAAGTAGCTGAATTAGAGATTCTACTGCAGGAAAATCAGTAGGATTTGCAGATAGATGTGGAGTGAGAGAGAGTAATGAAAAGATGATTCCATAGTGTTTTGTCTCATCACACTTCAGTCTTCTGCCAGCCAGGAACAAGGGTGTGACTGACATGTTCAGGTCAACCTGAGATCTGATCCTAGGGCCTTCTCATGTGGTGCCAGCATCATACTGTATGATACAACCTGCACCACTGCAGCTGGGCCTGAGCTTCCAGTTTTTTTTTTTTTTTGAGAGATTTTCACTGTAGGGCGCGTGCGCTCACCAGACAGACAGAGAGAGACAAAGAGACAGAAAGCGAGAAATCACCCCCCAGGGGGGATGGTCACGCCGCAATCCCTTCTCCTCTCAGGATCTTGGGCACGCACACACACGCGCCCGGCGTGAGTTTTAAGCCACCGGGTCCAGGACACGAACCGCAGTCGACTACGTGGGAGTCCAGCGACATAGCCATTACGCTAACTGCTGGTTCCCGAGCTTCCAGTTTTTAAGCGGCTATTCACCTCTCACAATGTGAAATAAATAAAACAATATTTTCTCATGGACAGAATCTTATAAGCAATGATTAATTTTCATTAAAATGAATATAAAATGTTGCACTTTCCACTAACAGAAAAGTAAGCTCATGCAGCAAACTGGTAGTGTCAACAGGATGCATTTATTGTTTTATACTGTCAGTATTTATCAGTTCCACAATTACACTAAAACCCCCCAAAATTTCCAAAGCAGCTCAGAATTTGGTAGGAAGCACGTGCTGTTGAGAGAAGAGGTAGTATATTTAAGGCAAGAATTTGGAAAACTCTACACTGTCAAGATACTGCAGTAATGTCATAAGAAGAGAAAAATATCCTTAGAGCCATGCGCGTGTCACCTTTCATCATTCTGTACTGGGTTTTCCTGGAGTGGTAAAAGGTCCCTGGGGGAGAACAGAAGCCCATGGCTAAAGCCTTTGGACAGAACGCTTCCAGCACGCTGTGCAAAACACCCTGCTATGTGACCCCAGGGACCAGCAAGAACAAAAATGGACTAGATGTGGAAGCCATAGTGAGAGATTTAGATTTTCTTGCAATGATAACTGGAGTCACTGGAGGTTTTTACCATGTGGAGAGAGGGAGGAGGGGAGGTACGGCCTGATACTTATTTTTTAAATGTTACAGTGTCTTGATCAAAATTTGTAAGTGAAGGGACCAGCAGTTAGCATAATGCCTATGTTGCTGGACTCCCATGTAGTTGACCACGGTTTAAGTCCCGGACCTGGTGGCTTGAACTCACGCTGGGTGCATGTGTGTGCGTGCCTAAGGTCCTGAGAGGAGAATGGAGGAGAAGGGATTGCGGCATGGCCATCCCCCCCTGGGGGGTGATTTCTCGTTTTCTGTCTCTGTATCTCTCTGTCTTTCTGCAAGCACACATGCTCTTTAGCAAAAACCTCTCCAAAAAAAAAAAAAGAAAAAGAAAAAAAATTGTAAGTTAATTCAAAACATATGGAAATGCAAAGGACATAGAATAGTTAAATTCTGAAAAAGACAAAGTTGGAAGACTGTTATTACAGGATCTCAAGACTTACTATAAAGCTCCTCAAGATTAAGTAGTATTGGCATAAGGAAAGATAAATATAGATCAATGGAACAGAATGACCAGAAAGAAGCCTACACATATGTGATCAATTGACTTTTTGACAACGTTGCAAGGCAATACAATGGGAAAAAGTGTCTTTCAAAAAACAGTGCAGCAACAACTATTAGATTGTCGAAAAAGTCATGACGCATTTTTGCCTAGAAAAACATGGGGCCAGCAGATGGTATAGTGGTTCTGTTGCTGGGCTCCCACATGGCTGATTGCGGTTTTAGTCCCAGACCTGATTGCTTGAAATTGATACTGGGCATGTGTGAGTGAGTGCCCAAGATCCTGGGGAAGAATGGAGGAGAAGGGATTGCAGTGTGGTCATCCCCCTTTGAGGAGTGATTTCTCACTTTTCCTGTCACTGTCTGTCTACCTCTGTGGCAAGCATGGGCACCCTAAGGCAAAAACCTCTAATAAAAAAAAATGGAATAAATACATCATGACTTTTCCAACAATCCGATAGATAAACATATAGAAAAAAAGTTAACCTGATCCCTACCTCACATTACACAGATATAACTTGAGATATATTATACACCTAAACATAAAAACTAATTGTAGTCTGTAGAAGAACAAAAGCGAATATCCTTTTGACTTTAGGATAGACAGGGATTTCTTATAGAAGACTCCAAAAAACATTGAATATACAGAAGAAAAAACTCATATTGGTCTTTGTTGAAATGGAAAACTACTTTTCATCAAAAGACATCATGAAGAGAAAAAAACCCACTTCAAAAACTAGGAAAATATTATCTGCAATGCTTATATCTGACAAAAACTTATGTCTTGACATGAAGAATTTGTACCCAGAATTTATAAAAAATTTCCACAGCTCAATGATAAAAATACAAACCAACTGAGAGAATGGGGTAAAGACTTGAACAGACCCTTCCAAATGGCCAATAAGCATGTGACAGTGTGCTCAGCGTCTTTAGTCACTTGAAAAACACACTTTTAAACTATAAGGAGATACTATCACACTCCCTCCAGAATAGCTAAAATTAGAAAAGACTGATGATACTGGCCAGGATGGGAGAAGCTGGAATCTTATACATTGTTGGTAGAAGTATAAAATAATACAATCATTAAAAAGAACTGTTTGGTAGTTCCTTACAAAATTAAATGTAAACCTGGCTTTAACCTAACAGTTGTATTTGTGAGGATTTCCAAAAAAGAAATGGAAAATACATATGAAAAACCTGTGCACAGGATTTTCAATTTTTTTTGCACCAAAATAAACTCATACTTGAATTCTACTTTCTATGAACTTTTAGTAGTCTCCATGGATGTCCACAAAAAGACTTGGACATGCGATTTCAACCAACTTTATTCATAGTAGTTTTGTGGAAAAAAACACAAATAAATGTTCATAAATAAGAGAGTGGATAGATTTGTGGAATATTCATAGATGGAAACTGGTTATAAACAGAATGAATTGATATACACAGCACGTGGATGCTTTATTTGCACAGAAGAAGGGAGACAGAAAAGAGTTTATACTATGTGATTCCATTTATGTAAGTTTAAGAACAGGCAAGATAAAGAATGGGATGAGAAGAAAACAAGGGTTGCTGGGACCAGCAGTTAGCATAATGGTTATATTGTTGGACTCCCATGTAGTCAACCACATTTCAAGTCCTGGACTCGGAGACTTAATCTCACACCGTGTGCATGTGCATGCGTGCCCAAGATCCCAAGAGAAGAATGAAGGAGAAGGGATTGTAGCATGGCCATCACCCCTGGGGGGTGATTTCTCGCTTTCTCTTTCTCTGTCTTTCTGGCAAGCGCATGTGCCCTATAGCAACAAACAAACAAACAAACAAACAAACAAAAAACTTCTCCCAAGAGAAAACAAGGGTTGCTTGTTGGGGTGGAGACCCATTGAAAAGGGGCTAGGGAATTAGGACAACTGAAGATCTTCTGCCCAGACTTCACCCTCTTGCCCCTCAAATCTAACCAGGCTAGACCAGCCTCTTTATTCTCTCTGCATCTCTCCATCTCTCTATTTTTAACTTTCTTTTTTTAAAAATTTTAAACTTCTTAGCTTTCTGACATTCTTTTATCTTGCTAATTCTTACCTTTCCTCCACCCACATAGGACAGGCCAATCACCAGCCATCTATATCTGAGTTCTGAGTGGCCTCTAAGCGCGCTGTGCGGTTTTCATTTCTGCTTTAAATTTTTTTCTCTTTTTAAAATTGTTTTTGTCTTTTGCTTTCTCTCTATTTTTTGTTTGTTTCCTTTTCTTTTTCACTTTCCTTTTACCTTTCTCACTTTTCTGCTCAGCCTCTACACACTGAGTTTCTAGACAGGTCTAGGTGCACAGTAGCCAAATATCTGAATACTTTTAGGGTCAGATTAATCCTCAATTTCACTGGAATCTGCTACACAAAGGGAAAAAAACTGTACTGCTTACAGATTGCAGATTACCTCCTTCTGCATGCCTCTGAAAGCTCAGATTTAACTCCAAAAACTAGGAAAAATTGTATAATCCATCAGATGACCGGAAACCACCACAGAGTCACAAGAAATATGGGAAACTAAGAAAATATCTCTCCCCTAAGGGAAAAGAATAACTCCTTATCCTCCACAGACAATACAAGGGAATTCATGGAAATGTCAGATAAAGAATTTAAAATATTAATAGTGACAAAACTAACACAATGCAAGAGAAGAGAGACAGCAAATTCCAGAAGATGTAGGAGAAGAGAAACGAGTTTCAGGAGGTGAGGAGGTTATTGCACAATCTGAAAGAGGAAATACACACCATAAAAAAGAATCAAACAGGGGCCAGCAGTTAGCGTAATGGCTGTGTCGCTGGACTCCCACGTAGTCGACCGCGGTTTGTGTCCCGGACCCGGTGGCTTAAAACTCACGCCGGGTGCGTGTGCGTGCGTGCCCAAGATCCCAGAGGAGAATGGAGGAGAAGGGATTGCGGCATGACCATCCCCCCTGGGGGGTGATTTCTCGCTTTCTGTCTCTATGTCTCTCTCCGTCTGGCAAGTGCACGCGCCCTATAGTGAAAATCCCTCCAAAAAAAAAAAAAAAAAAAAGAATCAAACAGATTTGTTAGAGATGAACACTATAATACAGAAAATCAAAACCTTCCCTGAAAGTATTAAGATCAGGTTAGATCATACAGAAGATCGAATCTCAGATGTAGAAAATAGAACCTCTGACCTAGAAAGATTCACCAAAAAGACTGAAAAAAATCCTTCCTCTAAAACGAGAATAATATATGAGAAATACTAGATACCATTAAGTGCCCAAACATCTGGATAATTGGTATCCCAGAAAGTGAAGAAACTAATAGGGCATTGATAATCTATTCCATGAAATCCTGGAAGAAAGCTTTCTAAACTAGAGAGCCACTCAAATATCCAGACCCCCAAAATACAAAGGACCCCACATAGAATCAACCCAAGAAGATCATCTCCAAGGCACATCATCACCAGATTGACCAAAACCACAGGCAGAGACAAGACACTAAAATATGCAAGAGAAAAACATCAAGTTAC
>NW_006160024.1:505704-539008 GCF_000334495.1 Tupaia belangeri chinensis
GTGTGCGTGCGTGCCCAAGATCCCGAGAGGAGAATGGAGGAGAAGGGATTGCGGCGTGGCCATCCCCCCTGGGGGGTGATTTCTTGCGTTCTGTCTGTATGTCTCTCTCTGTCTGTCTGGTGAGCACACGCGCCCTATAGCAAAAAAACCTCTCCAAAAAAAAAAAAAAAAGAAAGAGAGAGAGAGACAGAAAGTGAGACATCACCCCTTGAGGGGATGGCCACGCTGCAATCCCTTCTCCTCCATTCTCTTCTCAGTATCTTGGGCATGAATGCACATGCACCTGGCATGAGTTTAAGCCACCAGGTCCAGGACTCAAACTGCGGTCCACTACATGGGAGTCCAGCGACATAGTCATTATGCCAACTGCTAGAAACGTCAAGTTACATTAAAAGGATATCTCATCAGGCTAATATTGGACCTCTCACTGGAAACAATGAAAGCAACAAAAGAATGGGAAAATATATTTAAAGTGTTAAGTGAAAAAAAATTTCAGCCAAGAATATTATACCCAGCAAGATTATCCTTTATATGGGTGGGCGGAGGGGGGGAGAGGAGACAAAAACATTCTCAGATAAATAAAACCTGAAAGAATTTACCAACACCAGACCAATTCTCCAAGAAGTGCTGAAGGTAATACTCAGCCTAATGTTAGGGACAAGTCCAAAGTTGAATGTTAACTTCCAGGGTTTAAACAGAAAGATCAGACCACTGTAACACTGCAAATTCAATAGAAGAGAGATTAATTTCATGAGATTGAACTAGTGAAATAGGATTTTATGACTTTTGACAACAACATTACTAATTTTCTTCTATGCTTTGTTTTACATATTTAAGGATTTTTGTCTTCTCTTGAACTGTTAATAGGTTCATCTTCCTATTGTTTGAACCGAATCCTATCCTTTTTCCTGCCTTTAAGTCTTAAGCAAATTTCTCTTAATATTTTTTATTTTGATCTATTAAAACTAGAACTGTTTATCTTGAAATTAAAAATGCATTAAAAGAAAATGCCTATGTACCAACTGTAGTAAGCTATATAGCCCCAGCTAGGTGCTACTTTATAGTACGTTCATTTTATTCACTGAGATTTATGCCTAAAGTCAGACATATATGTGTTCATAGGCATGTATTTATCAGCGGTGCTTGCTATTGAAAGCATTTAGATTAATTAAAATCTTTACTAAATAAATAAAATGTGAAAAAAGGCATGTAAAGCAACTGTAGATACCAGAGACAGAGTGGGAGAAGGGTGGGAAATGGCAGAGGGTGAGAGGTAGGGAATCAAGGGAGGGGGAAAGTAAAATATATAAGAAACAAGAAATGGAAAATTATTTGTTGACAGTAACACATATGGTAATATCCTTGATTGAGCCAATATACAGTGTATTCTGTATGTAAAATTCCATTTTGTATATTGTGTAATTGATATACAGTGAATGAATGTAAATAAAATAAAAAAAAGAAAGAAAGAAAGAAAAAGGGCCTATGTGTGGGTGGAGAAGAGACTGTTCTGGAATCTTGACTATGCTGGTAGATAATTGACCAGAACTCATGCACTTAACCTCTGTGCATTTCACTGGAAGTAATTTTACCTTAATAGTAATAACAAAAAAGTACTGATGTTTTGGGTAGGACTTGGCAAGACAGCCAGGTAGGAGGTATCCACACACAAAGTGGTGATTGGGAGATGGAGGAAGCAGCCAGTCTCGGGATCTTTTGGAGGGTGATCAGACTGGCTAGCCCAGTAGGCCAGAGTCTTGAGTGGGCCTTGGACAACTGAGTGCTTGAAACCTTTTTATTTATCTTGCTTTCACCCCTTGTCTTTTTGAAATAATGTGAAGCTAATTAAAACAAAGAATGCATGCTTCATCAGGTTGAGAAGACATAACTACAAATCGAACTTGAGATAGAAGAAGCATAATGCTAGTTTAGGCACTGATCTTAGAAAATGAAAATCAGAAATATCTTTCTAAGACCCTTGTCTGGGCTCCAGTGCCAGGCTGCTGAAGGATAGGTTGCAGGGTGGGGGTGGTGGGCTGTGTGAGACTTTTAACATCAGATAAAAAGCAGCTCACACTGTACACACTTAGCCCATCCTGAAGCAAGTTGATTTTAGCTGAGGAAATACATATGTCTTTTAGAGACTCGCTGGGTTTATGAAACTGAAAATATACATTTTTACAGAATTTGAAGCAGCACATTGCATCACAGAGTTCTGCTACATGAAGTGGTCTTCAAAGAAGGGAGATTATGTTAGGAACTGCTAGGTTTCTTCTGTTTGAGGTGGAATTTCTTCGGTAGAAATGTAAATAACATTGACTGTAATTTGTGATAAAATATGAGCTCGAGGGTATTATCTATACATTTATGGGATTATTATCATTTAAAATGATTATAAATTTACATACTGACATGGAGATCGAGTTTAGTTTGGATATATCAAGTATGAATGAAGGCAGCTATTGATACAGTGCAAGTACTACAAAAATATATGCAGAAAACACATCTCAAATATTTTATTTTATTTTTATTATTTTTTAGGTTTTTGCCATAGGGTGAATGTGCATGCTGGAGAGAGACAGAGAGAAGGAAAGTGAGATATAATCCCCACCTCCACCCCCTAATGGGGATGGCCACACTGCAATCCCTTCTCTTCTATTCTCTCCTCTTGGGATTTTGGGCATGCATGTATATGTGCCCAGGGTGGGGTCTGGGACTTGAACTGTGGTTGTCATGTGAAGGGTCCAATACCTTAACCACATACCACCTGCTGGCCCTCACATGTCAATTATTGATTGATCATTACCAGTATTGACATTTCAGTTAGTGTTGCCAAGAGGAGAAACTTGTCAGAATTAAGACATTCTTTAATTAAGAGCAACTACCAATCGGCAATGAAATAAGAGAATGTATATATGGAGAAGATATTAAAAATATATGTCAGTAAGACAGTTGATCAAATTAAGCCTGGGGTCAGTTCTGGAAATTTGCTTTGGCTTCACCAACTGGATGGCCCAGTCGAAATGCGTGCTTACACGAACAAGAGAAGATTAATAGCAGACTCCTACTGGAATTTCCCATCAGATCTAATAGCAAAGGGCTGTCTCATGCAGTCGAAGGAAGGGAAGTAATTGTCATAAACCATTTGTAATGCTCCAGGATGGCTGGATTTGGGTTGATTCTGCAAATGTAATTTATTTCAAGCCTATGAGTAAAAATGATCATGGTTGAATACACCTTAATGACAGGGTCCTACTCCTTGTATAGAGAATGAAGAGAATGAAATATGAAGAGTACTATGAACAGTTGGACGTTCTGAGGGATTTTCTTGGTCCTGATGGTTTAGGTTCAGCTAAAGCAGAGCAAATGGTTTAAGGCAGGGAAGGGCTCGTTGTGATGATTCCAGATACGGTGATGCTCAGGAAGATGGCCCGGGGACACTATGACAGGTTGATGTCAGGTGTTCTCTCGGGACGAGATTGGTGGTGCAAATTAGGAATGGGCTGGTGGTGAAGGCTGGGCCACCCAGAGTCCCGGGGCTTCCTCCGGCTTAATAATGAGGGGCAGTGAGGGGCCATGCGAGGTGTCCAGATGAAGGATCTGAAGATGCTCATCCTGCCACGTACCAGGTGACTCTGCTTGGGCAGGTGCCTCATCTCCCTGAGCTTGGGCTTTCACACCTGTTATATGAGGTCATGCCTGCCTGTCCATAGTCGTCTCACATGGAGGGTTGTCATGGGGATTTGTGTGACAGGACTCTCAGGTCCTCAAAAACGTCCGTGAGTATCTGCTACAGTTGTTTCTTATTATTTGCTGGTAACTAACTCTCTAGCGTGAGCGGGGGCTGGAGCCACATGATGGTTTGTGCTCAAGCCTGGAGATATTTTGGGAAATAATCAATACGAGATGCATTGGGTTGAAGCCATGATAAGAGTCATAAATCTTGAGAGTCTGCTGCTTGATAAAATTAATAGCGCTTGAGAGAAACGTAAAAACCTGTGGGAAGGGAAAATATAGAATGTGTCTGGGGAGAGAGCATGAGCCAATGTAGAAAGCGACAGCCGTCCAGGGAAGGCTGGTTATTGTCCTGCTGAGGCAGTGCACACTGCTGCACATTCATACACACATGCACACACAGAGAGGCACACCCATGCACATGCACACACACATGTACACTCCCACAGAGAGGCACACACAGGCACACAATGCACATTCACACATACATGTACACACAGAGACACACACATGCACATCCACACATGTAAACACAGAGGCATATGCATGCACATTCATATACACATGTACACAGAGAGGCACACACATATTCATACACACGTGAAAACACAGAAGCACACACATGCGCATTCTCATAAATGCACACACAGAGGCACATGCATGAACACTCATAAACATATACACACAGCATCATACACACATGTACACACAGAGGCACAAACATGCATATTTGCACACACATGTACACACAGAGGAATATGCATGCACACCCACAGACACAAGCAAACACAGAGGCACATACATGCACATTCACACACATGTGCACATAGGCTTACATATATACATGCACAAAGGCATAGGCATACACATGTGTACATGTGCAAACACACACCACACACATGCACATATACACATATATGTGCACACATGCACACATGTTCACAAATGCATTCATGGACAAGCAGACATGTTCAGTCATGTGTGCACATATGTATGCACACATACACTGGCAACAAACACCAGTATTGTTGGTTGGGTCTCAGAAAAGACTAGCAAATGAGGACACCTAGAATTAATTTCAACAATGGACAGTTGCAGTGGCCCATCGGGGCTCACCACCTTCTAAGGAAGTGCTGTTGGCCTCTGAAATGTTAAATGACACAGGGACAGTGTCTTTGCCTCTATAATTTCTCAGTGGTAGAGAAGAGTGGGGTCATATAGCTGTGGAATGTGAGAAGAGGGCAAGGAGTGGGCCTGCGCAAGAGGTCCCAGGCCCTCATGGTTATGAATTATCAAAGTAGCAAGATAGTCTATGGCTGGAAAGGAAAGTGAGGAATGTTGCTTTTTCTGTGTTCAGAGTGTTCCCAGACCTTCCTGATCCTCTGTTCTTACAAGATTGTCCTCTGGGCTTGAGCCAGGTTCTCCCAACAGGTTGGAAGATTAGTTCAGAGAGTTCGAGGGTCTGTGACACTCACTGGAGGCGCTGGGTGGAACCATGGGGGTGCCGCACCTACAAAGGGAATCCAGTAGAGCCAGGAGGGACGAACCTTGCTAAAGCAAAGCAAGGCCTTGAGGGAGCATCTGTCACCAACCCTGATCTTGATGTGAATGCAGTCAACTTCCTATTGTAGAAGAGGAGTCTTATTTTATAATTTTTTGTTTTATTTTTGTTTTATTTTGGCAGAAGGCTCATGTGTTCACCAGAGAGAGAAACAGGGAGGGAGAGGGAGAAAGCACTACCAAGTGGGGTGTGGTCATCTTGCAATCCCTTCTTCTCCATTTCATCATCGCATTGAGATCTGGGTCATGTATGTGCACATGCCAGGAATGTTTTACAAGCTACCAGGACTAGGATTCAAACTCCAGTCAACTAATGGGATCTGGTTTTCTTGATCATCAGGCCACAGGACCAGCCCAAGAAGAGTCTTTGTGGTCAGAGCACAGAAGACAACATTAAAAACAAAAACAAAAATAAGACAAAAAGATCAGGATGAGCCAGTGGGTGGTGTGGTGGTTAAAACTGCTGGACTCTCCTGGCCAATTGACCAATTGTGTGATTCAAGTCCTGGACCCAGTGGTTTGAAAAACATACTGGGCACACATGCATATGTGCCCAAAATACTGAAAGGAGGGAGAAATGGAAGAGAAGAGATTGCGATTGACCAGCCCCCATGGGGGGAGGTGCTTTCTCGCCTTTCCTTTCTCTCTTTCTCTCTCCCTCTCTTTGGCAAGTGCACACATTCTCTGACAAATTAAAAAAAAAATCACTTGCGTGAATAGAGTGATGAGATTATTTCTTAATTTAAAAATTACTTATTGTGTTTTCTTTTATTATAAAAGTTACACACATGTATTATAAAAATGCGAATTTAAAAGGTCAGAAAGCCATAAGATAAACGTTGACACTGAGTCTGTCATGTTTTCAGGCAGAGAAAACAAAGAATTTTGTCAGTCGGAGCCTCGTCATAGGAGAAGTCCTCTGCATGGCGGACATGGCCACTGGAGTGAAGGTGAGAGGGGCCGGCACCACCCACAGGGATGAGCTCATATCTGCGGGGATGTCGAGGAGTGGGAACTGTAGCCTGAGACCCTGTATTCTGTTTACTGGAATAGGTGTTTGTAAAATGTGCACCTAATAACCCACGCTTCCTCTTTAACCATTACATCCAATCTTGTTTTTGTTCTTCCTTTGCTTTTCTTTTTGAATGATTTGATTACATTCTATCAGTCAATGATTTTCATCTGCCTTAACTTTATAAAAACAGTATCATAATCATTTGCGATTTACTTTCTTCACTTATTGCTAAGAATGATCCATATTGTTGCATGTCACTTTACTCATTAATTAAACAAATTTAAGACTTTTTCACTTTTATTTTAGAGGTTTTTGCCTTAGGGCAACTGCATTTGTGGCAGACAGAGAGAAAGAGAGAGACAGACAGAGACAGAGACAGTGAGAGGAAAAGTGAGAAATCGCTCCCCCCGGAGGAATGACTATACCACTATCCCTTCTCCTCCAGTCTCCTCCCAGATCTTGGGCATGCACTCACACGTGCCCGGTGTGATGTTCATGCTACCAGGTCTGAGACTTGAACTATGGTTGGCCATGTGAGAGTCCAGTGATATAACTGCTATGCCACTTGCTGGCCCCAAGACTTTTTTATTTTGAAACAATAATGCTCACAGGAAGTTAGAAAAAGTCATATGAATTTTGATCCAGTCTCCCCCAGCAATGACATCTTATAAAGCTGTATTGCAAAATAAAACTGGAAAACTGACATAGCGCAGCACTGTTCAATAGAATACAGGCCTTGTTCAGATTTCACTAGCTTTAATTAGTTTTTTACACACACTCAGTTGTGTATATGTGTGTGTGTGTGTGTGTAGTTCTGTGTGATTTGGCCCCATATATACATTCATGTAACCTCTACCACGATCATGATATAGACAGTTCTATCATTATGAAGAAACTCCACGGTGCTGCCTCCCTCTGCCTCCCCCCCTGTATTGCTAGAGGGTATGTGCACTTACCAGAGTGAGACAGGAAGACAGAGAGTGGAAGAGGAGAAAGCACCACTCATGGGGGATGGTCACACTATATTTTTTTCACTCCCATCTTTCCTTTTTTGGGGGATTTTGGGCAAGCCACCAGGTCCAGGACTTGAACCATAAGGCTGGTTATTTGGGATCCAGCTGTCTCAGCAACAGGCCAAACTGCAGAACTGGTGCTACCATTTTTTTTTCTTTTTTTTGGAGAGGTTTTTGCTTTAGGGCGTGCGTGCTCACCAGAAAGAGAGAGACAGAGAGATAGAAAGCGAGAAATCACCCCCCAGGGGGAATGGCCACGCTGCAATTCCTTCTCCTCCATTCTCCTCTCGGGACCTTGGGCATGCACGCACACGGGCCCAGCGTGAGTTTTAAGCCACCGGGTCCAGGACCCGAAATGTGGTCGACCATGTGGGAGTCCAGCGACATAGACATTACGCCAACTGCTGGTCCCGAAGTTCATTCATTTTTGACTGCTATGTAATATTCCTTCGTGTGAATTTACCATAGTATTCAAGCATCTACCTTCTGTTTATTTTTTAAGAGAGATTTTTGCTATAGGGCATGTGTACTTGCTGGAGAGACAGAAAGAGACAGAGCGACAGAAAGCCAGAAATCACTCCCCAGGGCGGATGACCACGCCACAATCCCTTCTCCTCCATTCTCCTCTCAGGATTTTGGCACACAAAAATGCGTGCCCAGTGTGAGGTCGAAGCCACTGAATCTGGGATGCAAACCGTGGTCAGCCAAGTGGGAGTCCAGCGACATAACCATTATACCATCTGGTGGTCCTTTGTCCACTTTCTCATGTTGCTTGCGGGATTTAGCTAATGTGAATGCACTGCTGTGAATACTTTTCTCCATGTCTTCAGTTGAACAGGGTAAAAGCTTCCTTTAGTTATATAACTGGGAATGGAATTGTGTTGTAGGACTAATGAATACTTAGCTTTGAAGAATAAGGTCGGCTATTTTCCAGTTACTGCATTGATTCACATTCCCACCAGCAGCATGTATCAGATCCCATGGATTCACATCCTTTCCCACAGCTGGAAGTCTTGAACTTCTCTAATTTTGCCAGTAACAAAATGGCATCTCATCATGGTCTTGCTTTGTGTGTTGCGGCTCACTGAGGATGATCAGTGCAATAGCATAGGGAAGGTCGCTGCTGCTGAAGCCTCCATGGCGCCCTAAGTCTCCTGGTAGAGGTCACTCATGTGGTCCTGCATATGCTCCTTTTCCCTCTCTGACTACCATGGGGTCTTGAGTAAGTCCCCATATCCAGACTCCTGCTGTCCCCAGAAGTGAGACATTAAACTATTGCTAGAACATGAAGATAGATCGAGTAGACCGGAAGTCAAACTGGTTGGCAATGTGTCCCAGATGGTGGTCATTTCTATTCAGTGCAGACATTTTCTGTGGGGAGGAACTGAAAACAAAGACACCTGTGAGTACCACTCTGTGGTGAGGGCCTCCATCGTCAGAGTCTTTGGGAGAGCCTGGCCACCCTGTGATTTCAGCCAGCAGGATCTCTTACCTGCTGGGGTTGGCTGAGAGAGCAGTCAGCTTAGGTGAACAAAGAGGAACCTCTCAGGAATCTAGGGGACTCTGGTCTAGACTTATGACCCCCCCTCCGCCCCCAGTTTGTGCTTTTGCCATATTCCTCCTCACCTGCCTTCTCTTCATCAAACCTCCAATGGGTTGTGACCACAGGGACATCTCTGAGGGCAGGGCCATCTTCTGGGCAGGGAGCCCTCTTCTCTGGTCTCCAAGGTCTTGCACTGAGCTTAGTGCATAGAACTGTCCGGGGAATGTGCAAATGAATGAAGTAGGGGCTGTCTATGGTTTAAAGCACATACCAAAAACATTTCAACCAATTGCAATGTACAGACCTAATTTAGATACTGGTTCAAGTGACAGGCTGTAACGAGATGTATCAGCTGGAGAAATGTGAAATTAGACATTTGACAATATTAGAGAATTACATTTTTGGTGGGATAATGGTTTTAGAGTTATGTTCTTTGTGTTTTTATTTAATTTTTTTTTGAGAGGTTTTTGCTATAGGGGATGTGTGCTCGTCAGAAAAACAGAGAGAGACAGAGAGATAGAAATGAGAAATCACCCCCCAGGGGGGATGGCCACACCACAATCCCTTCTCCATTCTCCTCTCAGGATCTTGGGCACACATGCACACATGCCAGACGTGAGTTTAAGCCATCGGGTCCAGGACTCGAACCGTAGTCGACTATGTGGGAGTTCAGCGACATAGCCATTACGCCAACTGCTGGTCCCATAGAGTTATGTTCTTAAAAAGATCCTTTACCATTTACAAATGTACAGCAATATTTGAAGATGAAATGGCATGGATATCTGGGTTCAACTTCAAGCTAACCCAGGATGTAGAAGGGAGAAGTGGATTGGAAGAGGGGAGAAAAAGCATAGTAGACCATGAGTAGGCATCTATGAATTCATTATATTCCTTTATTTTATTTGTAAATGTTCATGATACATTTTAAAAACACTTTATTCTTCTGTATTCCAGAAGGAAATTTGAATACATTTAAAAAATAGTTCTTTTAAAATGCTTCTCTGGATCTGGCTCAGGGGTATTGCGCTGCTCACCAGATCTAACATGACGACCCTGGTTTGAATTCTCAGCTTGGTCAAGGTGAAATATGGGTATCAAATGGCCTGTCACTGTGGTCTTGCTTTGTGTGTCGCGGCTCACTGAGGATGGTCAGTGGAATAGCACAGGGAGGTGTGCTGCTGCAGCCCCCTTGGTGCCCCGAGTCTCCTGGTAGAGATCACATATGGCCCTGCATATACCACGTATAACTGCATATGAATGATTGCTTGGGCATGTGTGTGAGTGCCCATGGACTGGAGGACTGGAGGAGGAAATTGTGCCATGAAGAGACTCTGCAGAGGGTGCTTGTCCTCTCTCTCTTCTTCCCTCTTGTGTGTGCACATGCTCTATCATGAGTAAAAGCAAGAAACATAAAACACTTCTCTGATCACATCATTCTCCTGCTTCCTGTTCCCACTCTGCTTTTACAAATTCCTCCCTGTCCTGGATGTCATCCGTGGCTCTTTGCACAGTCTGGCCTGGGTCACCTCTCCAGACACATTCTGTTCCACTTCCTCTCCTCCCTAGAATCTCCTGCCATATTGGCCTTCATTTTTTTCTTTTATAAGAGAGAGATTTTTGCTATCGGGCATGTGAGTTACTGGAGATAGAGATAGAGAGAGAGAGAGAGAGAGAGAGAGAGAGAGAGAGAGACAGAAAGCCAGAAATCACCCTTGAGGATGAATGGTCATGCCACAGTCCTTTCTCCTCCATTCTCTTCTTAGGATTTTGGGTATGCATGCACATGTGCCCAGCGTGAGTTTTAAACTGCTGAATCCGGGACTTGAATTGCAGTCAACTACATGGGAATCCAGCAATGTAACCATTATGCCATCTGCTGGTCCTGGCCTTCTCTTGTAGTTGTATTTTCCCCCACCTTTGGACCACTCTTCCCACCCACCCTAGGTTACTCTTTCTTCTCCTTCACCCAGTTGACACCTGCTCCTTCTGCAGGTCTCAGGTAGTCTCCTTCCCTCAGGAGAACCCCTCTGAAGTATGCGCTTGAAATCCCACCTACTCATTGTCATATGTCTTTGTGTCTTACGCTTTTCTGTCATAGCATGTACCCATTTCGGATCTATTTATTTATAAGGTTTCTTTATGTCTCTTATCACCATTAGAGGGCAGCCCCCTTGAAGACTATGGTCACTTGGTTCATAGTAGGTGTCAATACCTGAGTATTGAGCGAATGCATAGAGTAGAAATAGTGGTTCCTCAAAAGATTAAACATAGAATTACCATATGGTCCAGTCATTCTGCTCACTAGGTTTATACTGCAAGAATTGTAGTGTCCACAACATGTACTTGTGTGCCAATGTCCACTGCAGTATTATCCACAAGAGCTAAACGGCAGAAAGAGAGCAAGTGTCTGTCAGCAGCTGGATGGATATACAGAATGTCTGTACACATGATGGGATAGGATTCAGCCATAACAAGGAATGACATCTTGGTTCATATCACAGCAGGGGTGAACCTCGGAAACATTAGAACCTCGGAAACATTATGCTAAGGGAAATAAGCCAGACAGTAAATACTGTACAAGTCTGTTTGTTTGAAATGTCTATAATAGGCACATTCAGAGAGACAGAGGTCCATGAGAGATCACCAGGGGTAGGGGGAGGGGAGAACAGAGAGTTACTGCTTTTAATGAGCATAACGTTTTGGTTTGGGTTGATTGAGAAGTGTTAGAAATGGTGGTGATTGTACAACACTATGCAAATAATTTAAAGCCACTGAGTTTCATAGTTAAAAATGGAACACTTTATATTATATGTATTTTACTGGAATAAAAGTAACTTAATTAAAAATAAGTGGTCTAGCTGCGATGGTACACAGATAACACCGCTGCTTGAAAGGCTAGCACTGCATGGGAGGTCTGGGTTTGGGTCCTTGGTCAACTAGAACATGCCAGACACAGTTGTACACACCTACGATCCTAGCTAATTGGGAGACTGTAGCACAAGGATTGCAGAGCAATGAGACCTTGTCAAAGAAAACGACCTCTGGCTCTTTCTCTCTCCCTCTCTCATAAAGAAAAAAAAAGAGCTTTATTTGCTTTCCTACACATCCATTATTGTGAGAAATTCCCTCTCCTCCTTTTTTTCCTGAGATGGGCAATCCTAGACACTTGGAGAAACCTGTCCAGTGTGCCCGAGTCTGGCTGGGAGGGCCATGGCTGTCTTTCTGTTGATGGTGGAGGGAAATGTCTAGGAAGATGTGGTGGGCTGGGAACACTCACTGGAACTCTGGATTGGTTGGGGGGGTCCCTAGATCTCCCTGCCAGCCCAAGAGCAGCTGGTGGGCTCTGCCTTTCACAAGAGCTGGCTATCAAACCAAGGAGGGGGCATCAGCATCAATTCATCAATGTCTGAGCCCCTTTTCTCTCTCCTTCCAGATCTGTGCTTATCTGGAAGCTGTTTCCCTGAGCACGCTGGACAAACACAGCTATACTCACATAGCCAAGTGCTGGCAGGGCCTGGGGCTGGCTCTGAGAGCCTCTCACAATGACAGGGGTGGAGATGCTAGAGAGGTTCTAGGGAAAAGGACCTTCTTACTGAGGGCTTTGAGTCCCTACTGTGGCTTGGGAGTCAGCCCAAGGTCTCCTGCCAACAACGTGGATGCTATTCTGGGAGAATTCTAAGGCTAAGAGAAACACGCATGCTTCCCTTTCTCCTTCTCAGGACTGCTTTCTCTCTTCCGTATTTGAATCCCCATACTATCTGTTCAGTCAGCTTGGGCTGCTGTAACAAAATACCGTAGACCAGGTGGCTTAAACAGCAGGTGTTTGTCTCTCACATTTCTCGAGGCTGGAAAGCCCATGGTCAGGGTGCCAGCCTGGTTGGATCTGGTGAGGGCTCTTTTCCAGGTGTGCAGGTGGCTGCCTGCTGTAGAGAGAGGCGCGTGTCTTTCTGTGTCTCTTCTCTCTCTCTCTCTCTTTTTTTTTTATAAAGAGGTTTTTTTGCCTTAGGGTGTGTGCACTTGCTGGAGAGAGAGAGAGGGACAGAGACAGTGAGAGGGAAAGTGAGAAATCACCCCCTCCCCCAGGGGTATGGCCATGCTGCAATCCCTTTTCTTCCATTCTCCTCCTGGGATCTTGGGCACATATGCACACATGCCTGGTGTGATTTTCAAGCCACCAGGTCCGAAACTTGAACTGTGGTCAGCCATTTGAGCATCCAGCAATGGGACTGCTACACCATCTGCTGGCCCCTCTGTGACTTTTCTTACATGGGCACTAATCCCATCATGGGGTCCCCACTCTCATGATCTTTTCTGATTCCTGTCACCTTCTAAGGGCCTCATCTTTAAATACCATCACATTTGAGGTTAAGGGCTTCAAAGTATAAATTTTGAGGGGGCACAGTTCAGTCCATATAGTATATCTTTCCTGGGGTCACTGTTGTCTCAGAACACTTGCAGACCCAGCCAAGCCGGTACAGTCTGTAGCATCCCGGACTGCAGGACTGCAGTGCAGGAGGCTTCATTGCAGATCACAGGTCTGGACCCCTGGGTTGGCCTGGAAACGTGCCAGACACACACGTGGGCACCCAAGATCCTGATGAACTGGGGTCTGAGGAAGGGGGATCATGGTGTGATGAGATGCTGTCAGAGGTGCTTCTCTCTTTCTCATGCATGTGCATATATTCTCTGTCATTAAAGAAAAACAAAACACTTCCGGTGTCTCCATGTATCCCATGGACTTCTGGAATGAAAAGATACTGAATGCCCTTAAGAGCTCTTGAGGAGGGGGCGGCAGGCGGCGTGGTGGTTAAAGGTGCTGGATTCCCACATGGCCGACCGTAGTTCGAGTCCTGGACCTGGTGGCTTGCTTTCTCACTTTCTCTCTCTCTCTCTCTCTCCCTCTCCGGTCAAATTGAAATAAACAAATGAATAAATAAATAAAGTTAAATAAAATAATTCTTAAAAAAAATAGGAGCTCTTGAGGAGGCTCCTTTCGCTGCTGTGTAGAAGGCCTGGCCCACCACAGCTGTGGTGCTGTCGGCTTTCTGCACTCACAACAGACCTTCCTGTTCCATTGTGGCAGGGCAAGCTGGAAGGACCTGGGCTCTCAGTTGGTCTTTAGGCCTTGCCCATCACGGTTCTGGCACCTTCCTTCGTACATCCATCCTGAGGTTTCCCTCTGTAAATATGGCGCTGCTAATGCTCATTCACAGGCTGTGCTCAGATTTAAGGGGGTGGTGTCTCCGAGGAACTCTGTGTCAAGCTGGCATGTAGCAGGAGCTTGGCGAGTTGGGGACACTGTCACCCCTGAGATGTGGTGGGGAGCCCTACCCAACAGTCTTCCAGGTAATAGCTCCATTCAGGGATTAAGGTGAACCCAGGTGTGTTGCTGACTCTGGCTGACTGGATTTCCCTTTGACTGTGGTCTCTCTCCAGTTAGTGGCCGTTTGGAAGTGAAGAAGCCCTATGGGAGCCCTGTCCTTTGACCCCTTCTTCCTGTCCTGGCCATAGTTCCCAGCTCCCAGGCATCTCTGCCTATGGCCTGTGGAGGCTGCAGCCAGCCCTCACTGGGCCTGTTGTGCTCTTCACCTCATGTGCTCGATGTTATCCCTGTCCTTTTTCTTCTCCAAGGGAGTGAGAAAGGAGAGCAGGACCTTTACCAAAGAGACATGACTAGGAGGGTCCATGTTTCAATTAGCTTTTCACTAGGCATCCCCTTTTTATTTCCTCACCACCATTTTCCCTTGTTTCTCTTGGAGCAAGTGGACCTCACTGTGTCCCATTCACTGAGTCTGCTGGGGACAGGAATCTGAGCAGTGAGGACAGCGGTGGACACAGTGCCCTCTCAGGACAGTTCACACTGCTCCCTAGTGATGGATCGATGCCCTTCTCCTTCTAGTTTCAGCATCTCTGTGTTGATGTATCTGCCCTTTCTCTGGCTCTTCCTCCAAGCTGCCTTGTTACAGTTACTGAGCTTCCCTCTCTCTGGTAATAGGCCAAGGCCCAGATGTCTCCTGGAGTCTTCTCTTGCCTTCTTCTTCCCAATCCATCCCATCATCTCTGTCTCTGCACTCCCCTACCCACCTCCTTCCTGCCAGCTGGGCTGAGAGCCTCCCAACCAAGAGGCACTTGCTAAAACTGTTAGGTCAAGGAGTCATCTGCTTAGAAACCCCCAGGGTACTTCTGGGGCTTCTCCTGCACTTGGCCCAGCTTGGTCAGATTACC
Source organism: Tupaia belangeri chinensis (assembly GCF_000334495.1). Lineage (NCBI taxonomy): Eukaryota > Metazoa > Chordata > Mammalia > Scandentia > Tupaiidae > Tupaia > Tupaia belangeri. The sequence continues at coordinate 520,796 of NW_006160024.1, forward strand.
TGACATTCAGGGAATGTGACCTTTGTGGGAAGAGAACCCACATTTAGCTAAGTGTGTAGACTGGGGTCAGGCAGATACTGCCTCTGTTAACTGCTGCACTTTCCTGCAAACATGCAGGTTCATTCACCCAGCTCAGGACTCCAACTAATACAGTTAGTGAATAGAGGCTTTCAAAATGTGGATGAAACTAGTTTTTTTCCCCCTCCTCCTTCCTAAAGAGGAGGAAAGGATTTAAAACTTAGAAAAGGAATATATTGTGAAGGACATATTAGCCAAAGATCAAAGGGATTTAGGGGTGGAAAACTCAACTTGTTTTAGTTTTAGAAAAATATTTTTTTTGAACTTGACTTCCAAGATGGTTTAGGAAAAAAGAACATGTGCTATTTGATTTGATTCCATTTTCCTGTGTTGGAATTAGTAATGCATTTACACTACCCACAATGATTCTGTGAAGTATTGGGTAATTAGGGCATTAAGCATCTTCCCAGGATACATTATGATTCCACGAATAAAAAGCACTTCAAGTGTCAGATGTAATTAGTGAAATTCATGTGTCTTAATACCAGAGCATTTTAGGTGGTCAGAGCTGGTAGAGTTGACCAAGTCCATTTCATGAAGTTGACACCAGGTTGATCATACACGTGGGGTGCAGAGGGCTTATTTAATTATAGTAAACCCAGAAAAAAGCCTAATTCATACTTGTCTAAGTAAAAAAAGTGCTTATTGGCTTTTGTAACTGAAGTGTTCAGGGCATGGCAGGCCTCAGGTGTAGGTGTGCAGGACCTGGTCTCTCTTGTCTTTTGGTTCTGTCTCCTTCCCTCCTCTCATCTCCATAATATTTGCTTCATTCACTTGCTCGTCAATATGTCCACCAGCAGCACTGAGCCTCTATCCCTCCAGGTTTCATTACCTTACAAAAGAGAGTTACTTAGATCTTTCTCAATAGTTCACCTATGTGTCCCCATAGCTGCTCTGAACAAGTCCACCTCGATCGTGGGCAGGGAGGTGATATTATGCATTTGGTGTCTTTTTGTCCTTTTGATAATAGACATTTTAACTGGGGTGAGATTATGTGCATGTGTGTGTGTGTGTGTGTGTGTGTGTGTGTGTGTGTGTTTTATTGCCAGAGGTATATGTGCTTGAAAGAGAGAGAGAGAATGCACCCTCCAATGGGGCATGGCCATGCTGCAATTTCCCTTTCTCCACTTCTCCATCCCGACAGGATTTTGGATATGCATGCACTTGTGTTTTTCCAGCCACCATGGCTGGGACTTGAACTGTGGTCAGTCATGTGGGATCTGATTCCCAATGCATAGAGATTATCTGCTATGCGATGGCCCATTCTCATTGTGGTTTAATGTGCATTTCCCTAATGATTAATGATGCTGAGCATTTTTTTTTCCATGTTTGTTGGCTATTTATATGGCTTCTTCTTCCTTTTTAGGTTTTGCCATAGGGCATGTGCGTTTCCCAGAGAGAGAAAGAGAGGGATAGTGAGAGGGGAAGTAAGAAATCACTCCACAGGGAGATGGCTATGTTGTAATCTCTTCTCCATTCTCCTCTTAGGATTTTGGGCATGCATGCACACACACTCTGCATGATTTTCAAGCTGCTATGTCTGGGACTTGAACTGTGCTTAGCTATGTGGAAGTCCAGCCAGTCACTTGGACTGACTCTAGGGGAGAAGGGCTTCCCGGAGTAAAATTGGGGTTTTGTGGCTAGAAGAGGGAAGGGATGCTGACCTGCAGACATAACAAATGTACCTACATTTGAGTTCTGTCTTTGTAATTAGTCACCCTTGTCTTTCTAAATATCTCTGCTCAACTTACCCTACCTCCTTCCCCAGTTGTACTCGTTTTCCTCTTCCTTGTCAGTAACACTTCTCCAGGTTTTATACAAGATCAAACAAAGCACTTGATGGTTGACAATCACTGAATTCTCATGGCAACCTTATGAAGTACTATTAGACATGAGGCAGCTTGGATTTGAACTTCGGCCATCCCTCTTTCGCAGGGTGTGGTGTCTCCAAGAGTTTGACCCATGAGCCATGTCTGCCAGGCAGCGAGGGGGGAAGGACAAGGAAGCTTGTCACATGTGGGACTTAGGTAAAGCTCAGAGAGCTGAGTGGTGTTTGGCCAGTGGGTTCAATTGTCATTAAATTGTTGGCTATTGCTAATAATGACTTGTATTGTCTTTTTTTTCCAGTGTGGAATAATTTATTGGCTATTTGGTGGTGCAGTCAGTAATCTTGGAAGCCCCAAACACGTCACTAAGTGGTTGCAGCCACTCCAGGTATGGTGCGTTTCTCACTGGATGTATTCTATGGAGAGCCTTAAAAATATATAGTAGTTGGGAACCAGCAGTTAGCGTAATGGCTATGTCTCTGGACTCCCACGTAGTCAACCGCGGTTCATGTCCCGGACCCGGTGCATGCATGCCCAAGATCCCGAGAGGAGAATGGAGGAGAAGGGATTGCGGCGTGACCATCCCCCCTGGGGGATGATTTCTCACTTTCTGCCTCTAATGTCTCTCTCTGTCTGGCGAGCGCACGTGCCCTATAGCGAAAACCTCTCCAAAAAAAAAAAAATCCATAGTAGTCAGATATTTGCATGTGTGTGAAGAAAAAGAAAATAAAACAGATCATTTGTGTCAGCAAAAATCTTTCTGAGAGTGAGAATTTTAAGACTATCCTTTTTATATTGCTTTGCATCTGTCACATTGTTAAACTCGTTGGCTTAGCACACTTAGCAGACTGCATTTTTGTAGTCATCTCCAGCTCACCTCTCCTTCTCTTACCAACAATCCTGAAGTTAGAGCGTCCATCTGCCTGCTAATTCCCCTCTACCCTCTGGTAATTTTAGGAGCAGAAGTACACTGGGATGTTTGCAATGACTGAGCGCGGCCATGGGAGCAACGTCAGAGGGATCCAGACAGAAGCTACCTTTGACCTTTCTACACAGGTGAGGATTCTGTCCATCATTCCACACTTCAGGGCAGCAGGACACCTGTACAGAACCAGACTTGCATTCTTCCTGAGGCTGGCTTCACACCCTCCATGTGTGCTCTCTGGCCTGAGGAGCTTAGGTTTAGAACAAACACCCCGTGTTTTAGTAGAGGTGGATACGTGCTCAGCCTGCGTGAGTCCAACACCAACCAGCATTTCTCGTATGGCAGCTTCAGTGCACCAGGCGCTGTTCCTCGTTCTTTACAGGCGCTTGGCCACTTAATCCCTTGTATTAGTATCTACTCTATTAGAGCAGTACTAATGCCATCTTGGTCCTTTCCTAACTGCTGTGGTTTGCATCTGATCTCTTAATATTCATGTGTTGACACTTGGTGATGAGATTAAGAGGGTGAAAACTTAATCAAATGATGATTTTTGAAAGGATAATATGTATAGTGTTCTCATTTAAAAATGAGACTAAATAATAACAATCTGAAAAAAATGATGAAAAGGTATTTGATGATGATGACATGGATAGTATGTCTTTGTCTTGACTGATGTGCATGGTAATCGTCTTAGAAAAAGAAATGTAACACACTGTAAAGATATATGTGATTAAATGTAATACATAAAAACTTTAAAAGGAAAGTAGGACCTCTGGAAAGCAATCGGGATTAAGGTTATCAGGGTGGCACCTGGTAGACTTATAAGGAGAGGGAATGAGACAGGAGACACGTGGACACAGACTCACGCCCTCCCACTTTGTTCTGTCTTGCCTGTGACCCACCAGTAGCAAGGTCCCAGCAGATGTAGCGTGGGCCTTGGATTTCCAAACCATGAGCTGCATAAACGAATGTTTTTATAAATTACCCAGACAGGGTCAGCAGGTGGTGTGGAGTTAAGGTGGTTGGATCCCATTTGGCTGATTGCACAGTTTGAGAACTGGGCCCAGCGGCTTGAGAAACATACTGGGCATATGTGTGTGTTTGTCCAAAATCTCAAGAGGAGAAGGAGGAGGACAGATTTTGGCATGACCTTCTCTCTCTGTTGAGCCCATGTGCCCTATAGCAAAATAATGAAAAAAGTACCCAGACTTAGGTCTTTTCTATTATTGGTGACAGAACAGACTAGAACACATGTAGCAGCTAAAGGACTAGAAAAGATGCCTTGGTTGGTGCTCTCCATTGTGGCGTACAGCAGGTGGGCACGGTGCGTGGGGTTTCCTTATCAGGACCTCAGTCCCCTGTACTGGAATCACGCAGAGTCCTTTGCTCTGACCTGCACTGTTCACATAACAACTGAAACAAAAGCTTTACAAAGCAGTCTTCCTTTTTCTACCTTTACCACCTGTGGTGAACTGTGCTATTTTTTTCTTCCCATTCCTTTCTTTTCTTCCCTTCCTGTCCTTTTTTCTTCTCTTTGTTTTTCTCCCTTTTCCTTTCCTTATTTTCTTTTTTTTTTAAGAGAGATTTTTGTGCATATGTTTGCTCAGAAGACAGACAGAGACAGAAAGAAAGAAAGTGAGAAATCACCCCCAAGGTGGGATGGCCACGCTGTGATCCCTTCTCCTCCATTCTCCTCTCAGGATCTTGGGCATGCATGCACACGTGCTCAGTGTGAGTTTAAGCCACTGGGTCCAGGACTTGAACCACAGCTGACTATGTGGGAGTCCAGCAATGTAACCATTACACCATCTGCTGGTCTCTCCCTTTCCCTTTTTTTTTTTTTTTTCAGGGAAATTTTTGCTATAGGGCATGTGAGCTCACCAGAGAGACAGAGACAAAGAGACAGAAAATGAGAAATCAACCCTCAGGAGGGACAGCCACTCTACAGTCCCTTCTCCTCCAGTCTTCTCTTGGGATTTTGGGCACACACACACATGTCTGGGATATCTTAAGCTGGTGGGCCTGGGACTTGAACTGTGGTCGATTATGTGGGAGGCCAGCAACGTAACCATTACGCCATTCACTGGCCCCTCTCCCTTTCCTTTTAATTCATTAAACAATGTTGGTCAATACTTGAAAAGTTGATATCCATCTCCATAATGGGTTGCAAATCTGCACTGTGAAAACTCTACTTTGAAACCCTCAACTTCCATCTCTTTAAGTCCTATTTGCTTGGAAAGAAGGAAGCAATCTCTATTTATTTCACTTCCCTGTATGTTTTTTTGTTTGCTGTTGGCGAGTCCTAAGAGTTGCAAAGGATAAGTACATTCTGAGGTTTCCCCTAGCACTGAGACTTTGAATAAGCGTGTGCACGAGCAGAGGTGTGGGTGTTGTGTGGCTGTTTGACTACCCAGTCTGTTCTTCATTTTCACCAAGTTTGTCCTTTAGAATCTGGACTTTTGTTAGCAAGGTTCCTGAGCCCCAAATGCCAGTTGGAAGTGGCCAGCGTTTAGAATGACAGATTCAGGTGAGGATGTTAGTTCTCTACAGTAGCCTGTGAAGCCCAAGGTCATATAAGAGCAAGAATAAGCACTGGCCTTTGTTGCTCACACCCTCGGTACCTGCAGACTCCCTCCGGGTAGTGTTATAGACTAATTAACATGCTGTACCCTCTCCACAACAATCCCATAGGCACATTAAGCTGTCTTTAATTGAGCACTTCTGTACTTGGCTAAGTGTAACATTGTGGCTAATGGCCTATAATCTTATAGGAAGGTGTTCTTGTTCCTGTTTGACAGATGGGGAAACAGGCTCACAGAGGTTAAGAAACTGTCACAATCCCTTCTCCATTCTTTTCTTGGGATTTTGGGCATGCATACACACGTACCCAGTGTATTTTCTAAGCTGTCAGGTCTAGGACTTGAACAGCACAGTTGGCCACGTGGGATCAGCTGCCTTCACCCCCTGGCTGGCCTGGGACTGCCCCCTGAACACCTTGGTTTTTCTGCTAGTGAAGGCAGACTAACCTAACATCTTTTGGCTTTTGGCTGGTTGCTTTTTCTCCCCAAACCATGGTATTAAGGTCACCTTGCTGTCATTAATGGAGGAGAAAAACCACCTACAATTCTTATTTATTTGTTTCTTTTTATAATTATTTTTTTCCACAAAAATAATTTCCTGTGTTGGTCCCATTTTCCCCAAACAGTTTAAGTGGTTTAGCTACCTGGTGTGCCCCAACAGCTGCCGTGCTCTGACAGGGGAGTTGCAAAGTTGAAATCATAATGATGAGAAGCCTCTGGTGAACATTCTGTCTCCCGTGGGGGTGGGAGAGAGAACGAGCCCATCATAAACTCACGCCACCAAAACTGACATAGCAGGGAATGGATTTCTCCCTTCATTGGGCTCAGTGCTTTCCCCTTCATTTCCCTTTTAAAATGTTAGAGCATATCAAATGAGCCTTCTCTCCCCCAAGGACTATTTCAAGCTCTTACTTTTTTTTTTTTTTTTTCTATTCATTCCTGTGGGCTGGTTGTTTCATTTTTATTTTTGGAGGATGGATTAGAAAGCTAAGAGATAAGAGTTATTTTTACCCTGTATGCTAAATAACAAAAATGAATGAGCTATGAACTCTCTGGCCAAAGCCATCTTTTTTTTTTTTTTTTTTTTTTTTTTAGCATTTACAATACTGCCTGTTTTGATGGCCTTCAACAAATAATTATAGTCGTAAGTGACACACATGGTGTGCGTTATTTGGATCCAGCGTTAACTCCAGCGTTTTGGCTGATGAGAACTTTCCAAATCAAGTATCTTGCCAGAAGTGACAGACTCCTTCCGAAGGGCATCGGATGTTTGCAGGGACTGGTGGCCTCTTGCTATCTCCCTTGCCCCGCAGATCTTTCCTGCCAGATCAGTGCAACCTCTTCTACTGCCCTTCCTTCCCTGAGGCACAAAGCACCACTCCCTCCCCGCCACAGGTTGTTGTTTTGTTGTTCTTTTCACTACTCCCAGCCTTAAGTAACTCCTCTCTTTAAGAGGTCTCTGGCCCAATAAAGCCCCCAGCGATTTCCCTTGAAAAGATTCGGCTTGTCCATTTATGTTTCTGAAAATCCCTTGCACATGTTCAAAGTTTCTCTGTGCAAACATGTCAGAGAATGTTTTCTTAGGCTTCAAGACTGTATTTCTTGGCCAGAGGGAGCATGTAGTCTATATAGTTTATAATCTGAAATCTGAGATAATCTTTGTGATCAATGGCTTGTTGGTTTAGTTCAGCCACATCTTCAATATTGTCCACTCCAATTAAATTTGCAGTTCAGTGCTTTGCCATTTTCCTCTCCTGTCCCAGGTACCCAGTATTCGGAGCTGGCAGTGTGGTCAGTCACTCCTGGGTAAGAGGTTTAAGGGTAGCTCAGGTGGCAGGCGAGACTGGGGAGTGCCAGGAAACGAAGGGCAGCATTTCCTTTGTGGTCTCTGTATGGCTTCAAGAGAATAGGAAAAAAGAAGACTGAAGTTTGAGCTGAAAATAAAAAGTCTGCATTTTTTTCTGTTTCCTTGACCAGTGCTAGCTTCAGACTATTGGAGCTAGAATGATGGGTCAGACTCAGAGACAAACTGGCACATTCAAAGAATCTTTCCCTCATGAGATAGACTTGTTTGCAAGTCCTTCTGCTTTAAGGAATTGGATGTGTGGATCTTTGGGGAGAAACTTTAATTATTATGTTTATTGGTCAGAAAGTGGAGAAGAAGTTTCTGAAATACCATTCCAAAGGCTTAAATGAGAGATTTCTTTTTATAAAAATCACAATGGCTTGAGCTGATAGTTCATGCGATCGTGAGAACAGAGCATAGTTACCTGTTAGTCTTGTCAGGATCTGAGCATATAGTTTTAGCCTTTGGTGAATTGGTTACTGTTTAAACAAAGACCCATGTCATAGAAGCAAGGAAACCATGGAGGGTGTAAAGAACAACAAATCTCTTGATTTGCCCAGAAGGAGCAACTACTACAGATCAAATGAAACACACAGATACGTACCTTGAAACAACTCAACTAGGGTCTGGATCATTGAATGTGTTATCTTTTCTTGGGAACCTTATAGGTGGGATATTTGGGGAAGAGGTTTGTTGAAAATTGATTATATACCACTAGGGCTTTTAGGGATTTGGGTACTAGATTATTATTATTATTATTTTGGAGAGGTTTTTCGCTATAGGGCACGTGTGCTCGCCAGACAGACAGAGAGAGACATAGAGACAGAAAGCGAGAAATCACCCCCCAGAGGGGATGGTCACGCCGCAATCCCTTCTCCTCCATTCTCCTCTCGGGATCTTGGGCACGCACGCACACGCACCCGGCGTCAGTTTAAGCCACCGGGTCCGGGACGTGAACTGCGGTTGACTATGTGGGAGTCCAGCGACATAGCCATCACGCTAACTGCTGGTTCCCATGGTACTGGATTATTTTAAAGTCAAACCTCTATATAGAGTAGGGAGAAAGATGTTGATAACTGAAGAAAGACTTTGTACAATAAAGTCTGGCAGGCTTGGCCAAATATTGGATTGCTGGGAAAGTCATGATGCATTTTTGCATAGAAAAACAGAAAAATACATAATAACTTTTCCAACAACTCAATAGCACACACATTATCCCAATGGTCTGAAGAAGTCAAACTGGGCAAGAGTGAATGAACACTTTATTTTTTATTTTTAGATTTTTGCCATGGAGTGCATATGCTTGCCAGTAAGACAGAGAGAGAGAGAGATGGAGAGAGAGAAAGTGAGAAATCACCCTCCAGAGAGGATGACCACACTGCAGTACCTTCTCCTCCATTTACCACTTGGGATTTTGAGTATGCACACACATGCGCCTGGTATGATTTTCAAGCTGCCAGGTTCAGGACTCAAACTGTGGTTGGCCATCTAGGAACCCTGTGCCCTAACCCCCATGCCACCTGGTGGCTCCAATGAAAACCTTTTATTGACTGAAAACTAGCAACTTATTTTTCTGATTGGATTATCCATTGAAAAAATCACTTTAATTTCCAAGCATTTGGAAACTGAGGTGGAGATGATTCAGCTGACTTCACAAGGTTGAGCCAGCTGATTTCCAGCTGTCTCCTTTGCTGTGAAATCCCCTGAGCAAAGTGCCCTGCTCTGTCTGGATCCGTTTGCACAATAGTCATTGCATTGAGCCAGGAGTTGAAATGAGCCATTCGAAGGAAATGCTGTGATCTCCACTGTTTCTGTGTAGGAGTTTGTGATTGACACGCCATGTGAGGATGCTGAGAAGATGTACATCGGAAACGCGATGCATGGCAACTATGCAGCAGTCTTTGCCCAGCTCATCATAAGTGGGAAATCTCAAGGTGCGTCACTGACACAGAAGACTAGAATAATTCTCTTTACTATTGCTGTTTTCCAGTGAGTACTTTACCTGAAAACCCGCTTCACAGGCTGTTTTTATTTTGTAAAAAAATTAAGTATTGGGTGGGAATGTAAACTGGTTCAGCCACTGTGGAGAGCAATATGGAGGTTCCTCAAAGATCTACAAATAGAATTACCATTTGATCCAGCAATCCCACTTCTGGCTATCTATCCAAAGGACAGGAGAACGCTCATTCAGAAGAGTGCTTGCACATCAATGTTTATTGCAGCATTATTCACGATTGCCAAGACTTGGGACCAACCTAAATGTCCACCAACTGATGAATGGATTGGAAAAGTGTGGCATAAATACTCTATGGAATACTACTCAGTCATAAAAAATAACAAGACACTGGCATTTGACAGAAAGTGGTCAGATATAAGTGGTCAGATATGAAGGATCTATTGCTGAGTGAAGTAAGCCAGGCTAAAGAAAGATATTGTATGTATCCACTTAATATATACTGACTTTCCACACTCTATAGTAGAGAGCGAAATATTGGAGGACATAAAAACAATGAAAATACTTAACGAGAATAAGACAGTGTGGAATGGGGGGATAAAGAGAAGAGGATAGAGAAAGATAGCAAGAGAACAAATAGAGAGGCATGACATTAGTGGGACACAGATATGGCTTATTATGTTGATGATGACGTGTATAGTATTCTCAACTGGATTAGTCTGAGAAGTATTTCATGATGGGTAAAGTCTTTTTACAAGCAAAATGAGAAATAGTGATCGACTGGTTAAAAAATAATTGGAATAATAATAATGAATGGGAAAAACAATGAAAAGATATTGAATGATCAAGTGGGGATTTTAATGTCTTGGTATTGACTGACATGCATGACATTCCCTTTTGAAAAAGCAATGTAACACACTGTAAAGTTATATGTAATTCAATGTAATATAAACAAGATTATGATGATAAGAAAGAAAGAAAGAAAGAAAGAAAGAAAGGAAGGTAAAGTATTGGGGCCAGCAGATGGCGTAGTATCTGGATTCCCATATGGCCAACTGTGGTTTGCTTTATTCGTATTGTTAGATAGTTTAAAAGTAACCCTTTAAAATTTTATTTATTTACTTATTTATTTAGAGAGAGAGAGAGAGAGGCAGAGAGAGAGAGAGAGAGAGAGAGAGAGAGAGAGAGAGTATGCCCAGTGGGTCTTTCACACCGTGATCCATTTTCAACCTCAGCAGCTGGGATCATGGGCAAGTGTGCACATACCTGACGTGTATAGGGAAGTCCTGGGATGTATTCTGAGTATCTTGCCATGCTGGTCTAGTTGTGTTTCTGCTGAGCCATTATCTGGCCCCTAGAGAAGAGAGTTTAGTAATGATTTGTATGCCTTCCTTAGGGCCCCACTGTTTCATCGTTCCCGTCCGGGATGAAAATGGAAGCTTGTACCCAGGAGTGACAGCTATTGATATGATGTACAAAGAAGGTGGGTTTCCAAGGCACAGCTCTCCTACACTCATTTATGTTTCCTGCCTGCTCTGGCCCACTCAAGGACAGTCTGACCTCACCAGAAGAGCGAAGGTGGAGAAAACGTTCCCTAGAGAGCGCACTATGATTTTGAAGCCTAATTCAACCTTTTAGGTAGAACCATTAGAGAATGTTGCAGATTGCCATTGATGCACGTGCATTAGTCTCCTTTCCTTCCAGCTTCTTGAATTTCCTAGGGGTGAGGCAGGATTGCCCTGAATGCTATCCCCTCTCCTCTCTCCTTAGCTCTGTGGGCTCTCAGCGTGCAGGTGCAGCTCCCTCTTCCTCCTCTTGGCCACTGCCTGGTGCTCATGTTCATGAGGCCCTTGCTGAGTCTGGAAGCCTGACTTTGTCAGCTTGGTATGGTCACTGTACTGCTCACTGGGCTGAAACCACACAAGTTCATTGTCTCATAGCTTTGTAGGCCAGAGGACCAAGATCGAGTACCAGCAGGTTTGGTTCCTTCTAAGGGCAAGGAGGGAAAGATCTATTTCAGAACTACTTATCTCCTTGGCTTGTCAATGACTGTCTTCATGCTAACACCACGTTCTCCCTGTCTGTATATCTGAGTCCAAGTTTCTTCTACTTTAAAAGACACCAGTGATTTAGATTAAGGCCCACCCTAATGACCTCACTGTAATTTGATTACTTCTACAAGACTATCTTCAAAAAAGACCACATTCACAGGTGTGGGGTCAGACTTCGACATGTTAATTTCAGAGGTGGGGAGGTGTAAGTTAATCGTTTTACTTCCTGAGAGCAGGCCATGCCTGTGGCCTCCACTGGCTGTCCTTGGCCAAGGTCAAACCAAGCCAAAGAAAGGAGTCTGGAAGAGACCTGGAAAAGAGAGGGAGTGAGAGAGAGAGGAGAGAGAAGAGAGCAGGGGAGAGGAGGAAACATGGTCTTCCTTTGGTGGAGGGGCATGGTCTCCCCCTGCCCCTCAGGTTTTACCCACAGCAGCAGCCGTGGTGGGCTGCAGGGAGGTTTGCGAGGGTTTTAATGGATCTCCCAGGGGAGGCTGAGGCCCTGGCTGGCCCCAGCCCTTGAACGTGCCTCACATGTCAAGTGTTGTTGAGAGCAGAAGGAGAGGCCGGGCTCCTGTGAAGTCGAGCCAGAGGCTGAAAACCCTGGCAACTGAGAAAGCCCGCTTTGGTTTCCTTGTAAAGCCCCTAAGTGCAAGTGTGTCCTTGTCAAGGGGTGATGTTCTAAATAAAGGCATTTACGAAAGAAAGACTTTTTCCCAGATGAAATCTCTCCACGTGTTTATGAACGAAAAGTAGACCCCAGACTCTGACAGGTGTCCCTAGGAAATGGGTCAGGGCAGATTTCAGAAGTGCCCGCTCCGTGCTGCCCTTGTGGCTATTTTTCCTGGTCTTGTAGGCATCTGTTTCCACCAGTTCACCCTGCTGCTGGGGAGGATGTCCCGGGGTAGGAGGGGACACTTGTGTTTCTGCATTCCTGGGCAAAGTAAGCTGGCCTCCCTGCTGTGTATGTCTCCAGCTTTCCGTTCTTCCAGGTACCTCGAATGCTCCCTTTCTGTTTGTTTGCTGTTGACATAATAATTGTGCACGTCTGTGGGGTACAACGTGCTCATTCAGTACCGGAATACAATGTGTGTTGATTAAATCAGGGTCTTTGGGACAGCCGTCTTCTCAGGTCTTTGTCGTTAAATCACAGTCACTGCCCTGGAGGTAAATGTGCACCCCCAGGTCCCCAGCTTGCCCCTTGGAGTATGTGGGCTGTGCAGATGGAAAAGCACATTTCCCTCCATTCTCGTGTGGGAGGAGCAGGCAAGGTAGGCCAGAGAACAAGCACAGTGATGTCCTCCTCACTCATCCCACAAAAAAACCTCTGAACCATTCTGGATGGAAAATAAAGCGTTTTGCATGTTAGTGGAGGCAGGCCTGGGAAGTAGCAGGGAAATTATTTCTGATGCTGCATAGATGTACCTAAGTAGTTGTATTTCGTTTCTGTCCTCTCTAGGTCTGCATGGTGTAGACAATGGGATTCTAATATTTGACAAGGTTCGGATACCAAGGGAGAACCTGCTGGACAAGTGAGTAGTTTGCTCCTTCACTCAGGTCTGCTGCGTTTGATCTCATTGCTCTCCTGAGCTAGGCCGGGTTCTGGGGGCTCATGGACTGTCTGCCTGGGCATTGCTTTCCTAATCACTCCTATAAGTTGATTGGCAAGAAAAGCTAGAAAAGGTAGCTAAGCGAACGGAAAAAAAAATCTAAATTATCCAGCATGTCGTAGCCCAGACATAATGATTACTACACTTCAGTGTAGACCTTTCCAGACTTTTCTCCATGCCAGTAGATCTAATGAGAGAGAAATCAGGACCAGCAGATGGCATAATGGTTATGTTGCTGGATACCCACATAGCTGACTGTGGTTCAAGTCCTGAACCCAGCAGCTTAAAACTCACGCTGGGCACATGTGCATGCATGCCCAAGGTCCTGAGAGGAGAATGGAGGAGAAGGGATTGTGGTGTGGCTATCTCCCCGGGGAGTGGTTTCTCATTTTCTGTCTCTCTGCCCCTCTCTCTCCCTCTGGTGAGTGCATGTGTCCTATAGCAAAAATCTCTTAAAAAAAAGAGAGAGAGAAATGTCAGATTTTATCCAATGACATCCCCTTATAATAGATACTATTTAAAATAATTTGTAATTTCCATTTAGCATTTTAACATTATACATCAAATGTTTCTATGCAATAACAGACTCACATAGGCATTATCATTTTAATAGTAATGTAATAGACTGTTGCATAAATAGCTAATAAGTTGTGTAATCAGTCTGTCATTGTTGGGTAGTTGGTTTGCTTCCCTTTAAAAATGTTTAATATAGTTTAATGTATTTTAATAGCAAACTTATGGAACAGCACAGAAGACAGATGGCATTAAAAGTATGTACTTGCATGTAGGACAACTCAGTTAGAAATGTACAGTGAATGAATGGAGCCTACCATAAGATAAAAATGCTACAAACACAGTTTAGTTGCCATCGGTAAGAAATTTACTTGTTTTAAAAAAATCCAATGCTGGCATAGTCCATAAAAATTTAACAGGTTTATTTATAACTGTTATAAAGTTGAACTGCTCAAACTTGTTCACTGAAACATTCTGACTTGCATTAATGCTTTACATCCCACATTTATATTAAACATCCACACATAAATGAAAATGGAAAAACTGCCAATACCTTCTGTCCTCTATTTTCCACTTGCAGTTATATCCTTAGGCACCTTTTGACCCCACAGGGGAAAACAATCTAGTGTTCAGAACTACCAATATCAGGAAGAAGAGGGAAAACAGATTTTTTTCTTTTTCTTTTTCTTTCTTTCTTTTTTTTTTTTTTTGAGAATGAAATGTTTCTAAGCATAGTGGATTCTTGAGCACGTGCTCCATGTCTGCGGCGTACTAGCTGGATGCCTTTTGGCATAATTCCTACACCATTGGTGTGGAGAGCACACAGGTTGCTATCTCCAGAGAGGCCAACCAGGTAGGCCTCACCTGCCGCCTGCAAAGCACCAGTAGCTGTGCTCTGGAAGCGCAGATCTGTTTTGAAGTCCTGAGCAATTTCTCACACCAGACGCTGGAAAGGAAGTTTGCAGATCAGAAGTTCAGTGGACTTCTGATAACGTCTGATTTCACCAAGTGCCACAGTACAGGACCTGTAACGAGGTGGTCTCTTCACCCCTCCAGTAGAGGGCGCATGCTTGCAAGTGGCTTTTGTAGCCCATTGCCTCCTGGGTGGGTGCTTTACTACTGGTGGATTTGCCCGCTGTCTGCTTTGTATGAGCCATGGTGTAGAGACCTCCTCACTTATCTGCCTTCTCCTTTGGCTGGAGCTTGGCAAGCTAGAGATGGCACTGGTGTTGGAAAGAGACAACAGTGTGGTGGCAGCTGCACCCCATTTTTTTTTTTTAATTGGCAGAGGGCACATGTACTTACCAAAGAGAGAGAGAGAGAGACAGAGAGCACCTCCACTGGGGTGTGGGTCATGCTGCAGCCCCTTGTCCTCCATTTCTCTATCCTGTCAGGATTTTGGGAGTGGACACACATGCATGGAATATTTTTCTTTCTTTTAAGTTTTTGCCATAGGGCACATGCACTTGCTGGAGATAGACAGACAAAGGGAAAGTGAGAAATCACACCCCCCCTTCCCTATGCCCCACCCAGAGTATAGCCATGCTGCAATTCCTTCTCTTCTATTCTCCTTTTTTCGGTCTTTGTCCACACACACACACACACACACACACACACACATGCACCTAGAGTGATTTTCAAGCTGCCAGGTTTGGGACTTGAAACATGATCAGCCATGTGGGAGTCCAGTGCCTTAGCCATCATGCTACCTTCTGGCCCTGCTGGCATGTTTTTCAAGATTCCAGGGTTAGGATTTGAGCTGTAGTCAACGACGTGAGATCCAGCTCCAAATACACAGGGCTTAGCTGCCTTAGTTAAAGATATGCTAAAAAGCCTACCCATTTTTGCTCTTATTAACTGATTAGTGCTATGCCTCTTTGTGGGTGGCAGGTGTTAAGCCACCTCTTTTCCTCTGGGGAGGCTGTTGTAACCACTACTGTTTGGATGGGTAATTTTTGAAGTGCTTACATCCTTTCCCAGTATTTCACAATGAGGTCAAGGTGGGCTCAACAATAGGGCAAAGGTTGCTTTCTCAGGTGTGTTCTTAGGGTAGAGCCCTAGGGGTTAATGATGCTCTTTGCAGAGGCTAAAATATGCCAATTACCTTTACTTTTCTCAGCAGAGTTTCATATATCCAATAAAAATCCTAAGCCACAGTCATACCCAAATCTGACAAAGCCTGCAATCAGGGTCTTTGTAAACAACTGTCTCTCTACCTTCCTGTGGATTTTCCTTGAATAGTCCTTTTAGTTGCCTGCAAGATCTTGCCAAAGATTGTAGGTGCCTAAGGTTTACAAACTTTAAATGGGACACAGATTTAAAAATGGACCCTCCTATGAATTGGTAGAAAGAAAAACAGAAACAACAAAAGCATCTGCAGTTAGCCTGGTGGGTGCTGATCTCCTGTCACCTCAGGAGGCCTTAAGGCCCATAACAGCAGGTCTGAGGACCACGAACCCTCTCCGGAGGTGTCTGTTCAGTTCCTGGTTACTTATCAGTATTACTTCACTCTGTGGAAGGGGAAGAGGGAGGAAAGCCATAGATGAGGAGAGCCTGTATCTCACCACATAATGAGATCTGAGCAACCTGGCCAGTCCTTTGCCAGAAGCTGGACCAACAAGTTAAGCATTCATCCAAATGCACTAGAGATTAGGAAGTCAGATTTGACAAGAAAGAAAAATGATAATGGCCTACATTGTTTGTAGACGATATGAGGATATATAGTGTTTCTTTGATAAGCAAGATTTGATTTTAACATCATACCGTTGGCGTTTAAACTTGGCTCTCCCCTTGAACCTCCCACCTATACTGCTGGGACAACTGGACATCTATATACAAGCATGAAGCTTGAAGTTGAACTCCTACCTTACACTATGTGCAAAATTAATTCAAAATGTATCACAGGCCTAAATGTAAGAACTAAATCTACACAACTTGTAGAAGAAAACCTTATGTAAACATTTATAGCTTTTGTTTAGGCATTAATTTATTAATCATGATACATAAAACTCCACCAACCAAAGGAAAAAAAGCTGGACTTCTTCAAAATTAAAACAAACAAACATGGTGCATCAAAGTACACTATGAAGAAAGTGAAAAACAACCCACAGAGTGGGAAAATATATTTGTAAGTCATATATAACATAAGAGTGTAGCATCCAGAATCTCTAAAGAACTATTACAGCTCAATAATAATGAGACACAGGAACCACTAGTTAGCGTAATGGCTATGTCGCTGAACTCCCATGTAGTCAACTGCGGTTCAAGTCCTGGACCTGGTGGCTTAAACTCACACTGGGCGCGTGTGCGTGCATGCCCAAGTTCCTGAGAGGAGAATGGAGTAGAAGGGATTGCGGTATGGCCATCCTCTCTGGGAGGTGATTTCTTTCTTTCTGTCTCTCTGGTGAGCGCATGCACCCTATAGCAAAAACCTCTCCAATAATAATAATAATAATAATAATAATAATAATAATAATGAGACACATAGACCATTAAACAATGAGTAAAAGATATTTTTCTAAAGAGGATATACAAATGGTTAATGAGCACATAAAAAGATGCCTATCAAAATCACAATGAAATACCACTCACTCTTCATTCACTAAGATAAGATAGCTGAGATAAAAGAGACAGACAATAGCTAGTGTTGATGAGGTTGTGGAGAACTTAGAACCATCATACATTGCTGGGGGGAATGTAAATGGTGTCTCTGATTTAGAAAAGTTTGGAAGTTTTCAAAAAATGCTTCAAGTCTTCAAAAATTTACAGTTATCATTTAACTCAGCAATTCTACTCCTAGGTATGTATGAAAACACTGTCCACAGAGAACTGAAAATCTATGTCCATTCAAAAACTATACACAAATGTTCACAGCATAATTATTTATAATAATCAAAAAAGTGGAAGCAACCTAAATGTCCATCAATTGATGAATGGATAAGGAAAATGTGGTATATCCATGTAATGAAATATTATTCAGCTATAAAAAGAAACAAAGTAGAGACATGCTATAGCATAGATGAACCTTGAAACATTATGCTAAGTGAAAGAAGCCAGATGCAAAAGACCACATATTGTGTGATCCCATCTATGTAATAGCCCAGAATAGACAAGTCATAGAAATAGAAAGTAGATTTGTGGTTTCTGGGGTCTGAAAGTAGGGAGTGACTGCTGAAAGTATGGATGATGAAATGTTCTGGAATTGGATAGACATGATGGTTGTCAAAAACAACTTTGTGGGGAACCAGCAGTTAGCATAATGGCTATGTTGCTGGACTCCCACGAAGTCGACCGCTGTTCACGTCCCGGACCCGGTGGCTTAAAACTCATGCCGGGCGCGTGTGCGTGTGTGCCCAAGATCCCGAGAGGAGAATGGAGGAGAAGGAATTGCAGCGTGACCATCCCCCCCTGGGGGGTGATTTCTCGCTTTCTGTCTCTATGTCTCTCTCTGTCTGTCTGGCGAGCACACGCGCCCTATAGTGAAAAACCTCTCCAAAAAAAAAAAAAAAAAAGCAATTTTTGAATATACTAAAAACTATAGAATTGTCTTCATTTTACAGCATTGAATTTTATGGTATTGAATTATAACTTAGTAGTAAGAAGATGGGGCAGCCTGTGGTCTGCAGACTTAGGCTTTGGTATTGGTTTAGTGGCAGTGAGCCTCATGCCTCTTTCTCTGGGGCCACTGCTGAGCTGCGGGTTGGTAGTGGCAGGAATCCTGTTCTGACTCCTGAGTTGAACTCTTCTCAGCCTCCCTGGAGAGGCATTCTCCCCACCCTGCTCAGCTCTTTGTCTCATAGGGAGGTCTTAGATTGTGGAAATCTGTACTCTTTCC
>NW_006160024.1:539580-540597 GCF_000334495.1 Tupaia belangeri chinensis
TCCCCTGTTCCTTCACCTCTCTTTTCCATCCTACCTTTCTGTCATCACAGGTTTGGGTCTGTGACTCCTGATGGACAGTACCACTCACCTATCAAGAACAAGAACACAAGATTCAATGTGATGTTGGCAGGACTGACCCCTTCGAGGCTGGCTTTGACTTTCCAAGCGATGGCCTCCATGAAGGTAGGTAACTCTGATCTTTTTTTTTCACCTCACTGTTATTGTCTGTGTGTTCCAGGGGTAGATAACCATTCCAGGAGCTGAGCTTTTTGAGCCACAGTTGGTGTAACATGGCCAGGGTTTAAGCTAGGGTGTGCTGGTTGGCCACGCACAGGGACCATTTCTACAGTCTTCTTAAGACAGTCTCCTGTCCATCTGCATCCCAGATGTGTGCTGCTAATCATAGTGGGCGGAGCCTGGGCGCTGTGGCCACACAGCCACAGAAGATGACAAGGGGAGAATGGGGTGTTCAGATAAACACATCTGCTGGAAGGGCAGCTGAGAGCTGACTCACATGGGCCAAGGTTGACATATGTTGGTGGAGTTCCTTGGGGAGTGTTGATCCTTATGTGACTGTTTGGAGTGTGACATTCACCATTGTGGGCCAGACCTCCAGAAGCCATCTCTGCCTCCCCTTCCTCTCATCTCTGCCATATATGGTTTGGAAAGAAAAGCTGGGAGAAAGTTCTGGAAGGTCCTCCCCAAGGCTCCAACTGTTTGTTTCTCTGGGCTCTTTCTGTCTGTCTGCATGAGGGAAAAGCCTGCTTTAAGCTCCACTGAGTTTGGCAAAGCCGTAAGAAAAATTAAGATTCCCCAGGAATACATATCTGTGGCTTGAATCCAGCTTTTCCATCAAGAAGGAATAAATTTTATTCACCTGACTCTAGATGTGACATCAGCCCACGATCATCTGACTAGGATGAAAATCTTTCTTTACTTACTTCTGCCGGGTATGCCATTCCTCATGTGACCTGACCTGAGCTCCCTCTCACGGGCTCTTCTTTTTTCCGGGGGGGG
>NW_006160024.1:540973-545012 GCF_000334495.1 Tupaia belangeri chinensis
GTGGTTCTTTCTTTCTTTCTTTCCTTTGTTTTTTTTTTTTTAATTTTCCAGAGGATGTGTGCACTTGCTGGGGGACCTGGAGAGTGGGGGGAGAAAGGGAACATGAGAAAGGCCCCCATGGGGAATGGTCATGCCACAATCCTTTCTCCTTCATCTCTCCCTCCTGTAAGGATTTGGGGGACACGTATGTGGCTGGTGTGGTTTTCAAGCTGCAGGGTCTGGGATTCGAACAGCCCAGTCAGCCATCTGGAATTAGACTCACTTAACCTCCACACCACGGCTGACTTTGCAGTGGCTCTTTCAATGGAACCAGGTGGACGTTCAGTTCTGAAGCCCCATGTAGCGAGGGGCACAGCTGGCCCCTTGGCTGAACTCTCACGAGTGAGACCCGGGACAGTTTTGTGCTGAGGGTGTGAACACAGGGAGCACTGAAGTACCGAGGAAAACCCATTCAAGTCTGTGAAGGATGCCATTTCAGCCATGTTCCAGATCCCAGAAAGAGACAAAGCAGAGAAGCGAGAGGAGCCTCAGATTGCTCTGAAGAGGAGGTGGGATAAAATCTGGTCAGGTTATCTGGAGCTCTTATAGCAGTGTCTGCACAGTGTCCCTGCTGGTAACAAGAGCCTTCACATAATCCTGACCGAGGTCTCCGGGAGGAGAGCTGGCACCTGTGAAACACCCCTGCTGTCAGCACTGGAGGGCCACGGGGAAACTGCACTCCTTGACAGTTCAAGAGCCGGTGACAGTACTGAGAAATGTCCCCATTGCTAGCAGCTCTGTTAGTTCATGAGATGAGTGGTAGGGTGCATGGGACAAGGTATGGAGTAGTGTAGGCAGGGAAGACGAGGGGCCTTCCAGGAGAGATTAGTTTTATTTTCTATAGGGCATGCGAGGGCATGAGAGAGATAGAGAGGTGGAGGAGAGGAGCGAAAAAGCATGTGCGCTCGCCAGAAAGACAGAAAGAGACAGACAGACAGAAGGCGAGAAATCACCCCCCAGGGGGGATGGCCACGCCGCAATCCCTTCTCCTCCATTCTCCTCTTGGGATCTTGGGCACACACGCACATGCACTTGGTGTGAGTTTAAGCCACCGGGTCCAGGACTCGAACCGTGGTCAACTACACAGGAGGTCAGCGACACAGCCATTACGCTAACTGCTGGTCCCTCATGAGCTCTTCTATGAGTGGGTGCAATGAGGATGCTGTCGACATGTGTGATCAGCACTGAACACAGGAACTTACATCCCCCTCCCTTCCACCCTCCCAGCTCCTGTGCTTATTTTTCAGTGTTTCTTTCTTTCTTTCTTTCCTTTTTTTTTTTTTTTTTAATTTTCCAGAGGATGTGTGCACTTGCTGGGGGACCTGGAGAGTGGGGGGAGAAAGGGAACATGAGAAAGGCCCCCATGGGGAATGGTCATGCCACAATCCTTTCTCCTTCATCTCTCCCTCCTGTAAGGATTTGGGGGACACGTATGTGGCTGGTGTGGTTTTCAAGCTGCAGGGTCTGGGATTCGAACAGCCCAGTCAGCCATCTGGAATTAGACTCACTTAACCTCCACACCACGGCTGACTTTGCAGTGGCTCTTTCAATGGAACCAGGTGGACGTTCAGTTCTGAAGCCCCATGTAGCGAGGGGCACAGCTGGCCCCTTGGCTGAACTCTCACGAGTGAGACCCGGGACAGTTTTGTGCTGAGGGTGTGAACACAGGGAGCACTGAAGTACCGAGGAAAACCCATTCAAGTCTGTGAAGGATGCCATTTCAGCCATGTTCCAGATCCCAGAAAGAGACAAAGCAGAGAAGCGAGAGGAGCCTCAGATTGCTCTGAAGAGGAGGTGGGATAAAATCTGGTCAGGTTATCTGGAGCTCTTATAGCAGTGTCTGCACAGTGTCCCTGCTGGTAACAAGAGCCTTCACATAATCCTGACCGAGGTCTCCGGGAGGAGAGCTGGCACCTGTGAAACACCCCTGCTGTCAGCACTGGAGGGCCACGGGGAAACTGCACTCCTTGACAGTTCAAGAGCCGGTGACAGTACTGAGAAATGTCCCCATTGCTAGCAGCTCTGTTAGTTCATGAGATGAGTGGTAGGGTGCATGGGACAAGGTATGGAGTAGTGTAGGCAGGGAAGACGAGGGGCCTTCCAGGAGAGATTAGTTTTATTTTCTATAGGGCATGCGAGTGCATGAGAGAGATAGAGAGAGAGAGAGAGAGAGAGAGAGAGCGAGAGAGCTGCCAGGTCTGAGATTCGAACTATAGTCAGTCATGTGGGAGTCTAGCACCTTAACCACCACGCCACCTGCTGGCCCCAAGAGAGATTGGCTTTAAATATCACCAGATCCAGAGCAGCATGTTTATGCTGGGAGTGACCCAGGGAGAGAAGGCCGAGTGTGTGATATTTAAAAGGTTCCTGTTCTCAACCAGCAGTTAGCGTAATGGCTATGTTGCTGGACTCCCACGTAGTCAACCGCAGTTCGCGTTCTGGACCCAGTGGCTTAAAAAACTCACGCCAGGCGCGTGTGTGTGCGTGCCCAAGATCCCGAGAGGAGAATGGAGGAGAAGGGATTGCGGCGTGACCAACCCCCCTGGGGGATGATTTCTCGCTTTCTGTCTCTATGTCTCTCTCGCTCTCTCTCTCTCTGTCTGGTGAGCGCATGCGCCCTATAGCAAAAACCTCTCTTAAAAAAAAAAAGGTTCCTGTTCTCTATGCTACTGAAGGGTAATGAGGGACCAGACCCTGCCGACCCCGAGGGTCTCGGGGGCCACATTGGTATCGATGCTGTGTTGGGTGTCTGATGTGCGTACTTTGTTCCTGGCAACGTAGTGGTGTGCTCGTGATCGTGGACTCTGAAGTCAGAGAAGCCTGGGCTCAGATCTCATCCCAGAGGTGACCAGCAGTGGGGCAGGGGCAAGCCAGTGGCTCTCCCAGCCTGTTTCTTCTATGAAATGGGTCTTACGAAGACACTGAGGCATGCATGAAGGCATGGGAGTCAGCGCTGGCACAGAGCGAATGCCCGATAGCTCAGAGCTGCCCCTGGTGTATGGCTATTGTTGTCCCTGGTGTGATGGCTGTCGTCATTGCTGCTGTTGCTGCTGTTCCTGGGAAGACAGGAGTTGCCTGCAGGGCAGGAATAAATATGGCTGGAATCTGGGCCTCCAGGTAACAAGGCAAACTCAAATGTTTTGCAGGGGTGCATAGTGTCTCTTGGATTCCTGGCAATCTGAAGCAAACCTGTCAGCTGGAATGGGCACTGGCCCTTCCAGAGCTTTCCAGGGAGTGGGGTGACCTTCATAGAGCCTGGTGGGGGTCAGACCCTGTGCAATTCAGGTGTCGTTGATGTCAGCCCTGCTGGACAGTGACCTGGACGACTGGGATCTCATTGCAAGCTTCTCTGGCCCAGATGATCTCAGTGGGCCTTTCTGCGGCTCCCTTCTCCTATGGCTCAGTCACGTGACACATGTTTTTCTGGCTGAAACCTAAGACAGCCCTGCTCCTTCTGCTCTGGCTGTTGAGTGGAAAAACGGATCCCTTTCTGCTCCTCGCATTCCTCGTGTGTTAGAAAACTGTCACCACGGCTCCCCACGGTGACATCCGCTCAAGGCCAAGCGTGCCTGGCCCTTTGAAACCTTGCCCAGCTCTCTGGTTTTTCGTGTTACCTCTCATTTTCATGGCTTTCCTCAGTTACTTTCAGATCTTTTCCTTACAGCCACCCTCTAATTTATGTCCAAAATGCCGTGCCAAATGAAGCGATTAGCAAGAGCACAAGGAAAGGCACAAAGACGTTTGGCAGGAGTTGGAGGTGGGGCTTGAGAGAACTCTGTGGCCTGCATGGGGGGCCTGGGGAGCCTTTTCTGGAGGAAGGAGGAAGTTGGGATGCCACTGAATTTGGGAGGTGGAAGCAGAGAAGGGAGATGTGGAAATGAAGTTGCCCCCATCCTTTTGGGTTGGTTTGCCTAAGATAAACTGGTCCCCACTCTGAAAAGAGCCCCATAATTTTACACAGTAGCTGAGTGCCACCCCCAGAGTGTGTGGTTCCGCAGCT
>NW_006160024.1:545422-570337 GCF_000334495.1 Tupaia belangeri chinensis
GAAAGAGAAACCCCCCCACAATGGGACGTGGTCACGTTGTAATCTCTTTTTCCCCATTTCTACAGCCTGGCAGGATTTGGGGTATGCACACATTTGACCAGTGTGTCTCAAGCTGCCTGGGCCAGGACCAGAACCAAGGTTGGCCATGTGGAATTCAGCTTTCTTAACCCCTAAGCCACAAAGTCTATATTTCTAATGAGTTCCCTGGTGATGCTGCGGCCATTGGAGCCCTGCGTTTTGAGAGCACCTACACAGAACAGCCGGATCCAGTTGTAAATCCTCACCACTATCACTGTCACTGTGTCACTTCTGTGGCCTTCCATTGCCACCAGGACCAAGACCCAGGTTCTCACCTATCTCCAGGGGCCTGAGAAGCCCCTCTACATACTTGAGACCACTGCTGTCTCATTAGCGTCTGTCCTGCTGGCCCCATCGGTGGCTCCCTTTCCTCGGAGTGGTGTTTTCTCCTCACCGTGGGTAGGGGGCTGCACACAGCACTGGGCTGCCCACCCCCATCCTTCTGCAAAGTTAATTTTCATGCATATTCCAGAGCTTGCACACCTGTCCCTTCTTCAGAGAGGCCACAGCCGGCATGATTCTTCTGTCATCTGTTCCCAAGGTGCTGGACTCCTGTCTTGCATCATCTACTATGGCATGCTGCTAATGGTGTCCTAGGCCATTTCTGTCTCCCTGCTAGTCTCAGAGCTCCATGCAGCCGGAGACCTGCCAGACCCATTCACTGCTGTGCACTCAGCTTCTCATACAGTGCTCAGCACATGGTAGACAGGTGTTGGAAGAGTGACTGAGTTATGAATTGGAATTCATAGCTAAAGCCTCTGACAGTTCTTAGCAGACAGCACTCAATACATGGTCATCAGCCTGTTTCTATGGTGACTGGGAAGACGGGTATGCCACCTCTTCATTCTAATTCTATGTGGCCCCTCCATCCAGAACCACAAATCTTTCTGTCTGTTCTGTCCCAGGCACTCTCCTGGTCATAGGTGCTCCATTTTCACGTGCTCATGCACCGTGCTGTGCACAGGCTCTGTGATCATGCCTGTGGAATTTGAGAGGGAGGCTCTGGTGGTCAGGGAGCTTCCCAGCAGGGGCAGGGTTGTACTTCTTGCATTGCACCCCTTCTGACCGACCTTGGTTCAGGTTCTGGCAGCAAAGACCAGAGATACGCAGGGCCATGCTGGGGCTGCTTGCTGAGTACAAGCCAAGACTCCTGGGCTGTCTTTGCAGGCATGTAGGGGTGCTGGGAGGGACATGAGGCGGTGCCTGTGCATGCTGCAGGCTGCTGGAAAGCACTGCTTCTGTGTGAAAAGCTACAGCTTCTATCAGTTCTCTGAGCCAAGTCATCAGCTGGTCCTTGTCTTCTCACCTGCTTTCGGCAACCCTGCCTTATGCCTGGTGATGTCACTGGGGGAGGAGAGGCTGAGATTCCCTGGAGGCTCTGGATGGTGAGCCACTTACCAAATCTCTTCACAAGTCAAAAAATAATAACATCCCTCCCTCGTAGAGCTGTTGCAATGTCCGAAGGAGTCCGTACGCGGAAAGGACTTATGCCAGTGCAGGCGTATGCTAACTCAACAGCACACGTAGGCTGTCGCTGTTATTGCCAGGGACATGGAAGCTTGTCACAAAGCTCAGGGATGCTGAAGGTTAAAGTTCCCTCTGAGGCTGTGAGGATGACAGGGCTGAGTCTGGGAAGTCTGGATGCTGGGAAGCAGCGGTGGGGAGTAGTGTCAGCTGTGGGTGAGGGGTGAAGAGCATCATGTCCATGTCATTGGCTATCCTCCTGGGGGTCAGTGAAGGACGCATGGTCTTGAGACTTTGAAGAGTCGAGAGACTGCACGGCCATCTTTAAGTCGTGGAAGACTGCAGTGTGTAAGACGGCAGGCAGCTGTTCCTGCCTCCTGAAGCCAAAGGGAGGGCCAAGGGGAGAAACTGGTGTCAGGGGGACTCTCAGAACTCAGAACAGACACACGACCTTCCCTGGGGGTGAGGATTGTTGGACGTGAGCAAAGGGTCTGAGGAAGGCAACAGTTTACTTTTTCAGGAGTGTCACTCTCTGCTCTTGACTGTTGATGGGTGTTTGAAATGGGATAGTGTGTCCTTGAATGACCTTCCCAAGACCTCTGGCTGTGAGGATCATGTAGGATTAGGATCAAAGAGGAGGAGTCAGAGGTGGCAGGCCAGTGCCCAGCATGGTCCCTTCACACAGCAGGGGATCGGTGGTGCCGTTCTTGCGTTGGTGCACATGGAGCTAAGCAGATTGCGGTTCCCACTGCCATCTGGTCTTGCTCTGGAGCTGCCCCTCCACCCAGGCTATGACATGGCTCTGAGATGTTCCCGACATCGCCGACTGGTCTGTGTGCTTCGGTCCCTGGCGGGGGCTGGGCATGGCTGGCTGTTGGTAGCTTCCTGTCCTGATGGCCACAAACCACTGTGACACTGCATCTGGAGTTGAAGACCGCCTCAGCCCCTTCAGATGAATAACCTCCATGTCCGTGGCTACCACGACAAACTGTCAGGTTTCTGTCTGTTTTCTTCTTGCTGGAAGATCCCCTGCCTTCATATTTTTCTGGAACCACTTTTAGGTTATCTCTGACCAGTTCGGTTGGTCTCATCTGTGTGATTACTGTGAACATGTAGCAGGCAGGGACTGTGTCTTCCTATTAGAGTCAGCTTCAGCCCAAGGCCTAGTGGAGCACTAAATGTCAAGGAAGCCTTTTCCCTCCCTCCTTTCTCCCTTCCTTTTCCCCTTCCTCCCTCCCTTCTCTCCATCTACCCACCCACCCATGTACCTTTAATCATCCATCCATCCACTCGTCCCCTCATTCATCCACCCGCCCGCCACCTGTCCCACTGCAAAGACTTGGAATACAAGAGTGGTAAGTTCATACATAACTTAGTGGTTAAGGGAGAGCTATGGATTGTCCTAGAGAAAAGCAGCATCTCCCATCTGATGGACATTACCATTTAGAACAACCCTCTGGCCAGGAGTGTGCAGAGACCAGAGGCATGTGCCATCCTACAGGGCCTGGTCCTGTTCTGCACTAACAGGCCCAGCGAAGGGCCATTCTGTCAGGTCTTTCCACCTGGGTACTCTGTGTGGGAACTGAATTGCATGGGACGGATAGGAATGCAAACCTTCTGACAGTGAACACAGCCAGACCTCTGCCACCCTCCACCCTCCACAGAGTGGCATTATGGGGGTTGGAGTGGGGGGACACTATGGGTTCTCTGTAGTAATGTCCTGAAAATGTATGGTGCTTCCTGTGTGTGCTTTATTGAAACTGACAAGACAGTTGACAGATGTTCGTTCTTGTGGCCAGTCCTGTCACTGTTCTCACAGACAGCGTTGGAAATGGCGGTTCATCTCCGTAGTGGTGTGTTTGTCTTTTCCGCTGCGCTGCGTGTGCTCTGAGGAAACGGGGTCCGCTGTGCATCCTGTCTGCTCAGGCTGACATTGTTCTGTCTTTAGTGTCCTCACACACACAGATGCAGGGAGCAGAGGGGCAGGACTAGCTAGGATGCTGGGAGGTCCTATAGGATGAGGTAAGCTTGAGCTCAGAGGGGCCTCAGAGGGGCCTCTTCAGGAAGTTTGTGGAAAATGGAATTAAAGTATGAGTTTATTTTGGTGCAAAAAATTTTGCAATATGTGAACCAGCGAATGGCCCTGTACCCTAGTGATTAAGAGAACCAGGGCCCACATGGCTGATTGCAGTTCAAATCCTAGTCTTGGAGGCTCGAAAAACATGCCAGGGACATGTGCATGTGTGCCCAAAAATCACTATGAGAGAAGTGGAGAGGGGATTGTGACATGACCATGCTCCACTGGGTGGTACTTTTCCCCTCTCTCTGTCTCTGGTGAACACATGTGCCCTTTGGCAATGAAAAAGAATTGAAATTTCTTCATAGTTTTTTTTTTTTTTTTTTAAATTCATTTTAGTTTGTGAAGGGGCCTTCTCCTCCATTCTCCTTTTGGGATTGTGGGCATGCATGCACACGTGCCTGGTGTGCTTTTGAAGCAGCTGAGTCTGGAATTCGAACTGTGAAGTTGGCCATGTGGGATTTAGCTGCCTCAAACCTCTGTGCCACCTTCTGGCCCCATGCATAGTTTTTCTTTTTCAAGTCTATTGAGAGAGAGATAGAATGAGAGAAAGAAAGAGAGAGAGAGAGAGAGAGAGAGAGAGAGAGAGAGAGAGAGAGAGAGAATGAATGAGAATATCCTTCTAATGGGGCCTTGAAGCCTGATCCACTTATAGCTTTAGCCAGTCCTGGATCACGGGCACACCCACACACTGCTTATGCAGGGAGGTGTCCGGATACAAATTCAGAATGTTCCCATGTGGGCCAACCTCCCGCAGCATCGTATTTTACCATACTGTGCCACTATCTGCTCTTCATTGTTATTTTTATAATACATGCTTTCTGTGTACTTTTTTCTGTGAACTTTTTGAAGGCCCCTTGTCTTACTAATAATATATATTTTGGTTCCTGGAGTGGAAACTTCTTGATCTTAACCACCAGAGGGCAGCAAATACCAATAATGACTTGCTGATCAGGTTCCCTTACATTTATTTACTTTTGTATGTAAGAGGTGGCTGGGACTTTGCTGTTGTCATCACTTTAGCTTCTTATCAGCTGAGTGGTGACTTTGAAAAAGTGGTCAATATAAGGAGAACAGGAGTGCATCAGCTGAGTAATAGTTGGACTCAGACAAAGATTGTAAATAAGATGTCGAGGTATGTTGATGACTCTTGAGGGTATAACTTGACTCATAAATGTCTTAAAATTGAGTTTGTAGCATTTTGAGTGAGAATGAAAGTGTTAAATTACTTTGTATAGTGTTTCTCTGGCAGTCGTTTATATTTTTGAATTGAAATGTAAACATTTGCCTTTTGAAGGATACATCTACTGCCTTTTTTCCCCCTAAATACCAAAGAGCTAGAGACAAGTATAACGAGAGATAAGCAGCACATGGCACGTGTATTTGAAATGGATATTGGAAAGAATTTCCGTTTTTTAATTTTTTTTTGAGAGGTTTTTGCCATAGGACACGTGTGCTCGCCAGACAGAGAGAGACAGAGAGACAGAAAGCAAGACATCACCCCCCCAGGGGGGATGGCCATGCCACAATCCCTTCTTCTCCATTCTCCTCTCTGGATCTTGGGCACGCACGCACACACGCCTGACGTTTTAAGCCACTGGGTCTGGGACTTAAGCCGCGGTCTACTACATGGGAGTCCAGCAACATAGCCATTATACTAACTGCTGGTCCCAAGAATTTCTGTTTTGGGTTAACTTCAATTCCCTGTACATGTCGAATGCTTTCCTCTTAGCCTTGGGAGTGGTGCTGAGGTACCAGCAATGACCTGGAACAGGCGTGTGCCTTCCAAGGACTCACTTTGTATCTAGGTGACTGAAATGCTGCAGCATAGTGAGGACGCCTCCAGGGATTACACTGGCAGGAAGGCAAGG
Organism: Tupaia belangeri chinensis; assembly: GCF_000334495.1. NCBI lineage: Eukaryota > Metazoa > Chordata > Mammalia > Scandentia > Tupaiidae > Tupaia > Tupaia belangeri. The sequence goes on from NW_006160024.1 coordinate 550,913, forward strand.
TGATGGGGAGAGTACTGGGAATAACACTTCTGGAAGCCAGCATAGTGACAGAAATGTGGCTAGAGGGGACCTCAGGAATCCGAGTCCAGTACATTTCTTTTCTAGACACATTTCTAAACAAGGCTTCTGGGTTTCTGGTGCAAATATCAAGGAGCTGGCACCCAACCCTTCTCCACTGAGTAGAATATCTAGGTCACATTTGCAGATGCACAGCCCAAGAGCTCACGGCAGGTGAGGAGTTTTTCTCTGCTGTAGGAGAGGGAAGTTCTGGAGCATTGCTGCCCATTTGATGTGGCCCAAGAAAGTCAGATGTTTGTGATGGTGACATTTCAAGGCACAGAGCCTTTGAAATGTAGGACTTGTAGGAAATCCCACCCAGCTCTAGCTGTGAGTGGTGGCCATGGCAGCTGTGAAGGAGGTAGCGGTGCAACCTGGTGTGCCCTGGCCTGAACCTGCATGGGAGGGAGCTTGCTTTCCTCTGCTCTAGCAGCCTTTCCCCCGGGACAAGTAGAAAGGGTGCCCAGGTTATCTCTGTGAGAAGCCTCATGGCTCCAGAGAAGTCTCGGCTCCCGCCTCTGGGGAGCATTGTGTGCACTGTCGAGATCAGATGGGAGTGATGGCTGGTGTGCTGCTTGTAGGAGCGTCCCCATCCCAAACTTGGTGTCCTTTGTAGCACAGGTGCTGGTACAGGTTACTGTTCCTTTTCCTCCCTCCGCGTTTTACGTTCCATTCCTTTGTCCCGTCTGTTAGCAGAGTTCTCACAGAGAAAGGTGACAGTGGCTCAAGCCATAGTCAAACAGTCACTTGTGTGGAGTGCTTCCTGTCAAGGGGCAATGTGCTGAGCATTGTACACATAAAAGGATTATCTGTGTATGAATAAATATTTAGTCATCTCAATATTTGGATGTTGTCATGATTCCCAGGTTCCGGATAGGAAAACTGAGATACAGAAAGCTGTAACTGCTCAGCATTTCCCAGGCCTCACCCTCTGGCAGTCAGTGCTGGGGTCCAGCCTTCGCGCGTGCTGAGGTGACTTTTGGATACTTTGGGTGACAGGTTCTTTGAGTGTCCTGCGTGAACCCTGCTTATGGTGCTTCCAGACCACTTTGGTGCATAGTCGTGTTTGCTTTGGTTAACCGAACCAAACCAAAGATTTAAAACATTTCTTGTCCCCATTTAAGAATGTGGAGAGTCTACCCAAACTGGGATTTGGCAGATGTCGAATGGTTAGTGGCTGGGCCAGAGTCCAGGCCTCCTTCCCCACTGGGACACGGGGCTTGAATTAGTTTTTAGTGCACACTGACTTTGCCTTACAGCATGGTGTCCCTGTGGGCCTGCACTCTGTGTCCCAGGGCCAGGGGAGGAGAGGATAGGGGGCTCGTCTAGCCTTTACATTGATGTCATTTTACGGGGACAAGAGCTGCTTATAGTGAACATTTATTGTGTCCAGTGGAATTCTTTTCTTTCTTTCTTTTTTTATTTTTGAGCTCAGTCCAATGTACTGATTTTGAATTACCTCTGCCTACTATAATGAAACTTAATAAGGAAGAAAAAAGTTCACACTTCCTTAGATAAATTTTTAAAAGTGAACAGGGCCACTTAAATTTGTCTCCACACAGCCCTTATAGGCTCTAAGAAGAGAAGCAATGGTGGTTAGTGGGATATTTGTGTTATGTATTACTTGATTTATGAACATTAGACGTTTCTACATTTCTGCTATGAGAGACGAGAGTTTAGCTAACTTACATGTAACTCCACCCATGTCCTCCCTTTTGATTTTTTCCCTTCATAATGTTTGATTTCTCTTCTTTCTTGCTTGCTTTCTTTTTAGATTATTTTGCTATCAGTCATGTGTGCTTGTGAGAGAGATGGGGAAGGGTGGGGATGGCCACACCACAATTCTTTCTCCATTCTTCTCTTGGGATTTTGGGAATGCACACACACATGCCTGGTGTGAATCAGGCCTCTGGGTCCAGGACTTGAACTATGCAGTTGACCATGTGGGATCTAGCACCTTAACTTCCATGCCACCTGCTGGCTCAATAATGTTTGATTTTTATATTATTATTTTTAATTCTTCCAAGGAGTACCAGGTTACCAATAAATATTTTTATACACCAATTTCCGAGCAACTCCATCCTCACCTCCATTTGGTTGATGGAAACATTTCCTTTTCTATTGTTAAGGATGAGTGTTTTTTTTTTTTTTTACATTTAGTTCAGCCACCATCTTCTAGCTTCTAGACTTTAGATGATGCCATTAGGGCCAGGGCTATGAAGTGGCACCTTAACTTCCATGCCACCTGCTGGCTCAGGGCTATGAAGTATTGGTCACTGTAGAACCTTGTGGTATATGAGGATCATATTTCTTCTTCAGTGTCAAAACCTCCTTGTATTAAGATGAAATGGGATCAGTCAGTGGTATAATAATTGACAGCTGGGTCTCACGTGGTTGACCATATGGTTCAAGTCCCAAACCTGGCAGCCTGAAAAACATGCTGGATACATGTGAGTGTGTGCTCAAAATTCCAAAAGGAGGGAGAAATAGAGGACAAGGGATTGCAGTGTGACCACCCTCCATGGGGGGTACTTTCCATTTTCTTTCTCTCTCCTTCTCCAGTGAGTACACATGTCCTCTGGTAAATTGTGCAGAGAAAAGATTAAATTAAATCCCTTTTCTTATGTCCTATAAATTAATTAAAATCATGTCATGTTTTTATTTTTGTGTTTATTTAGGTAATTCCATGTATTTTTGTAAGGTTTTTGGTTTCTCCTGGAGTTTCCAATTGCCTTTTTAAAAAAATTTATTTATCTATTTATTTTAAGTTTTGCTATAGAGTGCATGTGCTCAGCAGAGAGAGAGAGAGAGAGAGAGAGAGAGAGAGAGAAAGCCACCAGGCCCATAACTTGAACCATGGTCAGCCATGTGGGAGTCCAGCACCTTAACCACCATTCCACCTGCTGGCCCTGAATTGCCTTTTTTCTTTTTCTTGTTGGGAGAAGAAACAGCCTTTATCACCACAGCAGTAGTATCTCCCAGCTTCTTGCTCATTTTGTCAATTGTATGGAATCCATCCAGCTATAATTGTTGAAATCTAGTAGAGCCCACTGATTGCTCATTTTAATTTTGATGATTTTTTTCGGAATCTCATGTCCAGCAGTCATCACCAAGGTATTTTTATTTTCACTGTATTTCTAGAATATCTAACATTTCTTAGGTCATCTGTTACCTTTTTAATAGGTTTTTCTTTTAGCTTTGTTGTAGTATATACTCTGTAATTTCTTCTGGGAGGATGGTAATGTTTGGGTTCCTTGGATGTGAAATGGTCCACATTTTACCCTGAAATTTGGTTGATGAGAATTCTCAGTTGAAAGTAATTTTCCTTCACATTTTAAGAGTTTTGCTCCATTGTCTTCTAGCACCAAATCTGCTAATGTAAGGCATATGTTCCCCTGTCATGTGCATATACCTGCTCTTTATCTCTGCAAGGTGTTTGTCTTAGATATGTGGAAATTTCTCATGATGTGCCTATGTCTGGTTTTTCATTTAATCCTGGCTGGAACTTGGTAAACTCTTTCAAGTTGAAAGCTGGGTTCTCTTTAAATTTGGTAGAATATTTTCCTCTACTTGTTTTTTGGGAATTTTTTTCCTACTTCCATTTTTATGTTTCTCAGAACTCTAGTTATTTGGAGGTTGGATTTATTAGTTTTTTTAATCTTGATTTCCTCTGTTGTTTCTCTCTCACATTTTCCATTTTCCTATAGGAGTTGCTCTATATTCTGGACATTTTAATTACATATTTTTATTTGTACATTATTTTTAATTTTGGAGAGCTCTTGTCTTTTCTCTTGTCTATTCCTTTTCCTTAGTAGTTGCATTAGGATTCTCTAGGGAAACAGAACCAAAACGGGATAGAGATATATCTCTCTATATAGCTAATTATCTATCTATCTATCTATCTATCTATCTATCTATCTATCTATCTATCTATCTATCTATGTTTATTGGGAGAATTGGCAGATGAGAAGTCCTACAACAGGTTATCTGCAACCTGGAGATGGTGGGATGCTGGTGGTGTGGCCCAGTGCAGGTCCATAGGCCTCAGAGGCAGGTAAGCTGATGATATAGCTTACAGACTGAGGCCCAAAGCCTGAGAACCTGTGGAACTGCTAGTGTGAGTCCTGGAGGCCCAAAGCAGGCAGGCCTTGAGTTCTAATGGCCAAGATAGTAGAAGAATATCTACCCTATTCTCCCAAAAGATACCAGTTTGCCTTCTGTATTTGTTCTCTCTTGGCTCCTTGTTGATTGCATGGTACCTACCACAGGTGGATCTTCCCCAACTAGTTTACTCAGACTTGTATGTTAGTCTCTTCTGAAAACATGTCCCCAACCCCACCCCAGGCCTACATAGAATGATGCTTTATCAGGTTTCCAGGTATTCCATAGTCCAATTTTGACACCCCAAAACTAACCATCACAGTAATATTTTATTGTTTTCTAGATGTAATTGCTCTGTAATCTCTCTACAGATATCAACTGAACATTGCTTTTCAGAGTTCCATTCCCTGAATTACCTCTCTCTCCCCTAGGGATTGATTAGGGGGATAGAGAGAGTTGGGGAGGGGCAGAGGGACTGGAATAAGTGATTGCAATCAGTGTGAGGTTAAGTGCTGTAATGGAGATGTAAGCAAGACTAGAGCAAGGGCCACCATGTTTAGCTTAGGCTATTCAAAGAAGAGTCTCCCAAAGAGCCCATACTGAGTCTCGAAGACCAAGTAGAAATTGATTGGCAAAGTGGGGAAGGACATTCAAAGCAGAGGGGAGACCATATATGAAGGCAGAGAAGTGACCGAGTGGCCCAGCTCTGGAGGAACAGAGGTCTCAAAGTAGTTCAGATTTCCATGTTCTGCTTGAAAGGTTGTGATGGGGACAAGCTGATGAGTAGACAGCTAAGCCAGGGCCATACAGACAGGCACTCGTGAACCATGAAGAGCCTGGGGAGGAAGGCTCACATGCAGGCAAAGTTCATGGCCAGATCTTCATCTAGACTAACTGTCCTCGTAGTCAGCTGGAGGCTGGAAGGGATGAAGGTAATGGGGTCGAAGTCAGATGTACACAGTGGGTATGGAAGGGGTGCAGAAGGATCCTGACGCATATGCAGGGGCCAGAATGGAGAGGGTCTGGGGACTAAACTGCTGTGAAGAATTAAGCAGGGCTGGCTTTGGCGACAAGGTGACTCAAACTTGCATTGGGAATTGAGAAGGGGATACCTTCTTCACTCCCACCAGCATAGATAATTCTTTAAATATACTCTTGGCTTTTCTCCAACTTCATCTCACTCCACCATGAGGCCGTGGAGCAGCTTACTTCTTCAAGGAGTCAGAGAACAAGACCTGGGCTTTTGTAGACCTGTTCTCAGGGAGCAGGAGTCACGAGCTGGCCTCAGGGGGTGCTCCTTCCAGAGTGATGCCTCCCTGTCCAGCACCGTCAGGGCTGTGTAGACAAGTGTGCTCAAGGCTGGACCACGACCTTAGCAAGACTCTCGGCTAACAGACTCTCAGGTGCTTCCTCCAGCCTGGCTTGCATTACTAACAAAGGTTTTATTTAGGCTATGTCTGGTGCTTTTTGGCTTATTTTTCAATTTGTGCAAAAGTCAGGTGAGGGTACCTATAAAACCTTAGTAGAGGTACCTAGGAGGGGTGTTGTTCATATTTGAAGTGTATGTGCTGCCACATTCACTATGAGAAGCACAGGCTCCTGCTCCTAGGAGATGTGGCCTTACTACCTTTGTACCCAGTGTGGGGTGGGAGAATTCTGCCTGCATTGTAGGGAATTCCCTCTAAATCAGCCTTGACTTGGGTTTGGAGAGGCTGTGGCTAGAGCAGGAGGAAGTAAGCCGAGGTACAGGCATTCTCAGCTTGCACAGTTGGCCCTGGGCTGGGTGCCTGAGAACTTCTTGTTTTTTTTTGAGAGGTTTTTTGTTATAGGGCACGTGCACTCGCCAGAAAGACAGAGAGAGACAGAGAGACAGAAAGCAAGAAATCACCCCCCAGGGGGGATGACCACACCACAATCCCTTCTCCTCCATTCTCCTCCTGGGATCTTGGGCATGCACGCACATGCGCCCGGTGTGAGTTTAAGCCTCCGGGTCCGGGACTCGAACCGTGGTTGACTACATGGGAGTCCAGCAACATGGTCATTACGCTAACTGCTGGTCCCAAGAGAGAAAGCAAACCACCAGGTCCAGGACTTGAACCACAGCTGCCCCTATAGGAGACCTGTGTCCTTAACCACTATGCCACCTGCTGGCTCCCCCTGAGAACTTCTGTGGAGTCTCACTTACATGCCGCTCAGCAGATTTGGGAGTGAGGAGGTCTGAGGTCAGGTCAGGGGTGCCTGACTCCTAAGCCTGGTCATTGGGAATTTCAGCTTCAAGAGGATAGGACCTGTGTCTTCTTGGTCACCATTGTTCCCTGTGGCCTTAGAATGGGGCTGGTAATTAGTAAGTGCTCAGTGAACAAATGAATGAGAATGGAAGAATGGATGATGAGGGGAAGGCTTCTTTGGTGGAGGATAAATCAGCTCAGATCACAGCCCTGTGGAGAGTGGTTGAGGGTCGTTCAGTGGCACTTTAAGTGTATTAAGTACCCTTGAATCTTTAAAAAAGCAAAAGCTGACAGTTCTCTTTCTCTCTCTTTTTTCTTATGTGACTATCAAGACCTTTATTGTACCACTGGGGACTTGGCCCGCCAGGGTGCTTTCAGTCTGGGCTGGTGTGTGTATGGGCAGGTCCTGCAGCACTCACTTGCTCCTTGGCTCATCCTTGCAGTTTGCTCATGGATGAGCCTCCTGGGTCTGATGACATTGTCAGTGTGACTGCAGTTCTATTTTGGGTGGATGACGCAAGGTCCAGGATGGTCTTCTATTCTCTAAAGGCAGCTGTGAAATAGGATTAAAGCTTCAGAGAGCAGCTCTGGCCCTAAGCTGCAGAGGAACTGGTTAGAGGGAGTTCCAGCAACAGAAATTGATCTCAAACTCAGCATTGCAGATCCAGCTGTAGTTCATCAAATAGCCCACACCCTGGCAGCTCTGGGCTCCCAAGGTTTAGCTTCTCTGCCTGTGACTCCCTGTCTCTTCCTCTCTGAGTCACTGGTTCTGTAGAACTCCAGCATGGCTGTTGTATCCCCAGGAAATTTCCTGCCCTTGTGGCTGCCCTTGGTGCACAGAGCTGTCATAGCTTATCCCAGGCCTGCGGGGGGAGGGGGATGGGGTTTAGCTGTCTGCCTAATGCTCCATTTTTGCTCCTGGAGGGCAGAGACTTGGCATACCACCAGGTGTGAAGGAGGCCATGATAGACACCTGTGAACTGAGTTCAACCCCGTGCCTCACCCATCACAAGTGTCTTTGTTCTAATGAGGTCCAGAAGGGCCCAGAGCTGCCACATGCTGGCTGTGTGTGGCAGGCCAGTTCTGCACTCACAAAGTACACCTTTTACAGATGGGAAGACAGAGGCTCCCTGAAGTGAGGCAGATGGCAGGGACAAACACCTCATATGTGGCTGTACAGTGTAAAACACATCCTTGTGGCTGAATGACTTGAGGGTCCCTGCAGAACTTCTCTGGTCAAAGACCCTTCATTTTTGGCAGGCCCCATAGCACAGTGGTTAAGTGCTGTGCATTAGGAGCTGGATCCCACATGGCTGACCAAGATTTGAATCCCGGCTCTGGTGGCTTGGAAAACATCCAGGCACATGTGTGTGTGCCCCAAATCCTGACAAGATGGAGGGGTGGAGGAAAAAGGATTGTGACAGGGCCATGCCCTATTGGCAGTGATTTCTCCTGCTCTCCCTCTCTCTCTCTCTGACATGTGCAAATGCCTTCTGGATATAAAATTAAAAAAAGAACCTTTATTTTGAGGCTGTACTGGAGAAGGAATGCTGGACATGTTGTGCCCACAAAGTGCATCATAATAGACTTCCGGGCCCTTCCACGCTTCTTTCTTGGATACCTGTGCTTCCCCTGACCTTCAGGCCAACCTGGCCCAGGAAGCATTGGGAGGATTCCATCATGTCTGTCTCTAGCCTGAGACTTGAACTTGATTTTTGTTCCCAGGGATATCCTAGGTCAGGTGGTCAGAGTGTTGGGCGTCAGCCCTAGAGTGACCCTATTGGGTCATGCTTGCTTTATTAACTTTCATCTGGTAAGAATGTTGGCGTGAGTAGACTTTTAAAAATATTTGCATATCTCATTTCTTTGTCTAATTAGTGTTGTGCGAATGATGTCCCAGTTTTCATGCTTGAATAAATAACTCATGGTGGAAGGCGCTGAGGGCTGGCTCGCTGAGGTACTCCCCTTTCTTATGTTTGGCGTCTCGTCCCGGCTTTGTTTCAATCCATGCTCCCAATTTTTAAAAAAGAACTTCTTTTGTCAGCCCGATGATACCTTTTTCTGGCATGAAATACCTCCTCAATTTAGAGGACACTTTCTCAGTGCCACAGCATAATTATGAGCATCAAATCACTAGAGGTGCTAGCTACAAAAGCCTCCTCTATGTCTACACCCCATTTAAGACATAAGTAGAATTAAGGGCCAGCCTTGTGGCCTAGTGGTTAAGGAAGCTGGATCCCACATGGTTGACCATGGTTCACATCCCAGCTCCTGAAGCTTGAAAACAATGCTGGGCATGTGTATGTGTCCAGGATCCCAATGGAGAAATCGAGAAGGGATTGTGGCATAACCACACCCTATCAGGCAGTGCTTTCTCCCTCTTTCTCTCTGGTGAGCACACATGCCCTATGGCAATTAAAAATAAAAGAAAGTGAAATTAAAAAAAGGGGAGATTTAGTTTTAAACATGGCCTTTTCCTCTGGCATGACCCCGCCTTTAGATAAGACCTTACACATCCTCTGCCTTATTCCCTATAGCTGGACTGGAGGCATGTGCATTTGGGAGGGTAGAACATAGGTGTAAGTACTTTCACTGAAGTGGTTTTCAGACCCACTGGCAAAGGTTCTGCTGGAGGGTAGACTTGAAGTGCTTATCCTTGCCTTGCCTTGCCTTGCCTTGCCCTACCCTGCCCTGCCCTGCCCTTCCCTTCCTTTCCCTTTCCCTTTCCCCTTCCCCTTTCCCTTCCCCTTCCCCTTTCCCTTCCCCTTTCCCTCTCCTCCCCTCCCCTCTCCTCCCCTCCCCTCCCCTTCCCTTCTCTCTTCTCTTCTCTTCTCTTCTCTTCTCTTCTCTTCTCTTCTCTTCTCTTCTCTTCTCTTCTCTTCTCTTCTTTCTAGATTTTTGTCCTAGGGCATATGCACGCACCAGAGAGGAGAGAGACAGAGACAAAAAGGGAAAGTGAGAATTCATCCCCTGAGGTGATGGCCACACTACAATTCCTCTCTTCCATTCTTCTCTTGGGATTTTGGGCATACACACACATGCCCAGTGTGATTTTTCAAGCTTCCGGGTTCAGGACTCGAACCACAGTCAGCTATGTGGGAGTCCAGTGTCTTAACTACCATGCCACAAGCTGGCACCCAGATTGTTCTTTCTTTCTTTCTTTCTTTCTTTCTTTCTTTCTTTCTTTCTTTCTTTCTTTCTTTCTTTCTTTCTTTTTTTTTTTTAAGGTCTTTTCCATAGGACATGTGTACTTGCTGGAGAAACAGAGAGAGAGAGAGACAGTGAGAGAGAAAGTGAGAAATAACCCCCAAGGTGAATGGTCCACTGCAATCCTTTCTCCATTCTCCTCTTGGGATTTTGGGCATGCACGGACATTCACCCGGCATTAGTTTCTAGTTGGCAGGTCCATGACTCAAATTGCAGTTGGCCATGTAGGAGTCTGGTGCCTTAACCACCACACCACCTGCTACCCCCCAGATTTTATTTTCTTTGTTTCTTTCTTTTTAATTTTATTTATTTATTTTTCCTAACCCTAAACTTAATCAAATTTTTCTTTTTTAAAATAGCAATTGCAAACTTTGGTGTAGAGTTCACTTGTAATCTCCTCTCAGTTTTTGGAAAAGTTTTTGCCATAGTTGGGTGGTCTTTGCAGATGTTGCTTCCTATCCATGATGAGGAAGCCAAGTGGCTGCACCAGAACATGAGCACTCTGGTTTGGCTGGTCTGTCAGCTACCTGAATCCAGGGAGTAAATACAGATTTCTTATACTAACTGTGCTCAGACAACTGCATAACCACATTAGAGAAAAAAAAAATGGAAGAAGTTCAAAATCTCTACTTTCAATAAGCATTTGTTGAGCTCTTGCTGGTAGTATGGCTCTTAACCAGACATGAGATAGAAGATGGACACCCAAGCTCCAAGAGTCTGCAGGATGGTGGGAAGAAATGGGGACACAGATAGCAGCCCTATGTGCATATGCTGTGTAGGAGAGGCAGCAGAGGACTTGACGACAGCCAGGGTGGGGCATGGAAACCTCTCGGGGTCATGATGTCTTGGGAGTTTTATAGGATGAATAAGAATTTGCAGGAGAATGAAGGGAGAGGGGCATTATAGGTGGGCAGGATGGGATGAGAGAGGGAGTGGAACTGTGCACTGTATTTGGGGGTTTGGGGATATGGTATGCTGGATAGGAAGGAAGGAGTGGTGGATGGTTGGGCAGTGGGCCAGGGCAGGTGAGGTGGCCTTAGAGTTTTGGCTTTATCAAGTGGCCACTTAGAGTCCCAAAATGGTTTTCAGTAGGTTCCAGTGAGATCTGCTCTGAGTTTTCAGGTGGAGAAGGCAGCCTCCAAAGTTCTTGTATCTTAATTTCATTTTTCCATAAACTTTTTTTTTTGGAGGGGTTTTTGCTATAGGATGCATACACTCACCAGAAAGACAGAGATAGACAGAGAGACAGAAAGCGAGAAATCACCCCTCAGGGGGAATGGCCACGCTGCAATCCCTTCTCCTTTGTTCTCTTCTTGGGATCTTGGGCACGCACGCACATATGCCTTGTGTGAATTTAAGCCACTGGGTCCGGGACTTGAACCATGGTCGACTACCTGAGAGTCCAGCGACATAGCCATTACGCCAACTGCTGGTTCCATTTTTTCCATAAACTTTTTGAAGTCTCCTCATACATGGGACTTTAGTGTGCATTTTTGAATTTTCCCTTCTTTTAGGTGATTTCCTTAGGGACAGTCTAAAGGTATCAATATTATCATGAGTCCTTAATACATTTTATCAGATTGTTTTCCAAAAGAGCCATGTGAAACCATGCAGGAGTGTACTCCTTCCACCTGCCGGCATGTGCTGTCACCAGGCTGACTCTTCTAGGTCCAGTTCCTGTAAACATCAACAATGACTAACAATGACTAAAGGCCGAATGTTCATTTTATACTAATGCCGAGCTGAGCAATTTGCATGACTCATCTCACCCAGTTTTCTCAACAAGCCTGTGAATGAGGAGCATTTGGGGACACTGAGGCATGGAGCTGGTGAGCCATTTTTTCCCAGTAACATGGTCCCAGGAGAAGGACGTGGGGTTAGAAGTAAGTCAGGTGCTTTGGGGAGCTCTTACTGCAGGTAATCACCAACTGCTATGGTCTTGCAGTTTAAATGTCCGTTTTGGGCTTTGGGTGAAGTTGACTGTTTTCCCGTATGTTTTATAGTTGTATTTCCTTGTTTGGTACCTTTTTATTTTTATGTCCTTTGTAGTTTTTTGTTTGTTAAGCTCTTAAAACCCCACTGGGAGTGCCAGCGTGTGGCAGTATAAATAGCCCTCACTGGAGGAGGTGCTTGTGCCAGGGCTTCATGAGGGCAAGGTGGCAGAGCTTGCTCGTGCCTCACCAGACAGATGTGGGGTGTACTGCTCTCCCCTTGGCTGTGCCACCGGCCCTGGGAGACTTGGAAAGCTAGTTCTTTCTCTTCAGAGGAAGAGAGAGCACCCCAGAGAGTTGTCCTGCAAACGTTCAGGAAACTCGGTGTTTCTGTGTCATCCGATGAGGTAGTGACGGGCCATAGATGGTCCTTAAACTAGCAAAGGTGGTTTTGCTCTGGTGTCTCTGTAAGGTGGCCGTTTCGCCTGTCTCAATGGTCACAGTTCTTGGGACTCTCTTGGTGTGGTTGTGTCCTTCTGTGAACCTGGGCCGAGGCAGGGGAAGGAGGAAAAGGCGTCCTTTGTTCCCCTTTGCTGAGTATGTGTGCAGACATATCTGTCTCTGCTCTGTCACATCCATCATGTTAGACAGATTTAATTACCAGCAAATCTGAAATTACCACCTTTTGATTATACTGACCTAAAAAAATTCAAACCGTGAAATGGAACCTTTGTGAGAATTTGTTTGGAGCTGGGGGGAGGGGGTGACAGAATTATTTAAAAGCGATTGCTTCCTTGTTCTTTTATCCCCTTTCTGAGTCCTTATTTTGAGTCTTTGTCCTTTTCATTCAGTGTGAATATGAATGAAGGTGGAACGTATTTTAATAATATCTCCCTACCGAAGCATTCATGTTTCAGGCTGGCAAAGACAGCATCTGAAGAGAAAAATTGTGTTCAGGTATGCAAAAAGTCAAGCTGTGGCTCCCAACATTTTGCAATGTAATATTTTTTCCCATACTTTTCTTTTATTAGATTAAAAATTACTAAATAATATCAGCTTATGTTAAGTCATTCACATCACATATTACAGAAGAAAATTCACGTTACAGAAGGAAATAAAATGATAAAAAGTGGAAGTCTTTTTTCCCCTCCTCCCTTCCTTCTCAACACTATTTACTCTTTTGTACTTCCCTTAAACTAATTATACAAATTATCATCCCATTATCGGACATTACCTCAACATGTATTACACACATCTCCATTGTATCTGCAACTTTTCCCTTCCCTTCCCTCCCTTCCCTTTCCTCTATCCTTTTCTCTCCTTTCCTTAAACATATATGGTATCTCTTTCCACAACACAGCTGCTGTACCATTTTTTTTTTTTTGAGAGATTTCTGCTATAGGGCGTGTGCACTTGACAAAGAGATAGAAAAAGACAGAGACAGAAAGTGAGAAATCACCCCCCCAGGCAGTATGGCCATACCGTAATCTCTTCTCCTCCATTATCTTCTAGGGATTTGGGGAACGCATGCATGTGGACCCAGTGTGAGTTTCAAGCCTTGGGGTTCAGGACTCAAACACACTGAGCCATGTGGGAGTCCAGCACCTTAACCACTATTTCTGCAGGGCTCGCTACTGTACTGTTTTTGAACAGGTGTGATACTTATGAAGCTTCACAGAAAGTTTCATCTTTTTTAATTCCTATTTTCTACATTTCTAGATAGAAGGGTCAGACTTTTATTTTTTTTGTTTTTAAGTTAAATAGAAGAAAAGGTATGGGATAGTTATAAGGAGGATAAATGTTTTTCAGCAAGATTTTAATAAAATTTAACGGTCATCGCCAATTTACAAAAATAAGAAAACAAAACCAAAAACCTCTTAATAAATAGGAATAGGAGGGAACTCCTAAACTTGATTAGGCCTATCTACAAAAAAGCTACAGCTAGCACCATGTTTAATGATGAAATACTGAATACTTTCCCCCTAAGATCGGGAACAAAGCAAGGTTATCTGTTCTCACCACTCTTACCGCAGTGCTGGGAGTTCTAGTAAGGACCATAAGGCAAGAAAAGGGAGCAAAAGGCACAAATAACAAAAAAGCAGACAAAAAACTGACCGTATTTGTGGATGATGTAATTGTCTACTTAGAAATTCCAAGGAACCTACTAAAAAAAAAAAAAAAAACCTCAAAAATTAAATTCCTGTAACTGATAACTGACTTTCACTCCAAGGTCTTGAAGTGATTCCTCTATGCTTTGCTTTCATTCTGTTGGAAAGACATTTGCACATTCAGGCTATTAAAGCATTTATTCACAAGCGTGGAGATAGCATCAACCTATGTGTCCAACAAATGTTGAATGGCTAGAGAAAATATGGCACATATACCCAATGGAATATTACTTGGCCATAAAGAACAATGACCTGGCATTAAACAGAAAATGGATGAACTTGGAGATATGATGCTAAGTGAAATAAGCCAGGCTATAAAAGACATGTACTGTATGGCCCAGTGAACATATATTGAATGTCTCACTCTATAGCAGAAGCTAAAGGACTCAATAGCATGAAAGTAGAGAGAATAAGTGTAAATTCTACAAGTTGTCTAGGGGTGGGAGCAAGGAAGGGTTAAAACATAAGAATGCATGCATCCTTTGTTAGATTATTATAAACTGTGTATACACTTAAAAAAACATGCTGTACCCCACAAAGATAATAGAATTTAATATATAAATCAGAAATTACAATAAAAAGACAAAAAAAATAAAAGTCCCACAATGAAATTTCATTAAATACCTGTCTGAGAGGCTCAGAATAAGACAGAGATAATACCAAATGCTGGGGTAAGGACGTGGAGAAACAGCATCACTCAGGCATTTCTGGTGAGATTATAAAGTAGTATAGCCATTTTAGAAAACAGATTGTTAATTTCTTATAAAACTAAACATACAACTGAGCAATTACACTTCTCAGTATTTATCCCAGAGAAATTAAAACTTATATTCACAAAATACCTGTAAATAGATGTGTATAGCAGTTTTATTCATAATTCATAACTGACGATAACCCAGATGTCCTTCAATAGGTAAAAGGTGAGACAAACTGTGGTACTAAGCAATAAAAAAAGAATGAACTATAATATACATATCAACCTTGTTAAATGTCTAAAGAATTGTTCTAAGGAGAAAATCTAATCCCCAAATGTTATATACTGTATATTTCATTTATACAGTATTTTTGAAACAACAAATTATAGAATTAAATAACGGATTAGCAATTGCCAGGGGCTAAGGCATAGGCTGGGATTGGATGTAAGTGTGACTATAGAAGGCAACGTGAGGGATCTTTGCCGTGATGGTATTAACGACTTGACTCTATCAACATCGGGATTCTTGTTGTAATGTATTATAGTTTTGTGAGATGTTACCATTGGGGGAAACTGGGTGAAGGGTACACAGTATTATTTTTCCATATAATTTCTATTTTTTAAGAGAGATTTTTGCTATAGGGTGCGTGTACTCCTAGAACAACAGAGAGACAGAAAGTGAGAAATCACTCCCCAGGGGAATGGCCATGCCACAATCCCTTCTCCTCCATTCTCCTCTTGGGATTTTGATCTCAAATGCACATGTGCTTGGCGTGAGTTTCAAACCACAGGATTTGGTACTCAGACTGTGGTCAACGACACGGGAGTCCAGCAATGTCACCATTATACCATGGGCTGGTCCCTTCATATAATTTCTTATATCTACATGTGGATTTACCATGATTTCAAAATAACATTTAATTAAAACATCGTTTTTTCCCCCCCCCTCCACATTGGCTCTCCTACACTCTTTTTAAAAATTTATTTTTATTTTTAATTAATTAATTAATTAATTTACATTCATTCACTGAGCATCGTCACAGCACACAAAATATGATTTTCCTTCCAGAATATACTGCATAGTGGCTTAATTGTACATGTTATTATTAGTAATTTTCCATTTCTAGTTTCGTATATTTATGTGTATCTGTATCTGTATATTCCCCCCCACCCCATTTCTCACCCTCTGCTCCTGCACCCTTTTTAACAGCTGCTGTTATACTTCATGGAATATCTATCTCAATCCATATTTATATGCCTGAGTAGAGGGCCTTTGTTGCTTTGTGTGTATGTGTGTATAATTTTGTTTTTGGTAAGAATTAGAAAAGAAGGCCCAGCCAGTGGCTTGGTGGTTAAGGCAGATGGATTCCACATAGCTAACTATGTAGTCTGAATCCTAGACCTAGCTGCCCCAAAACACACTGTGTGTGTGTGTGTGTGTGTATGTATGCTCGAGATCCTGAAAGGAGGGAGAAATGGAGACGGAATTGTGGCATGACTATTTCTCATGTGTTTTTCCCCCCTCATTTATTCTCTCTTTCCCAAACACACACACCGTTGGCTAAAATAAAAATTAAAAAAAGGATTAGAAAAGACAGTAGGTGAAAGCTAAGAAGAAGACAAAGTGTTTTTCTTTCTTTGAAACAAATGTCTTAAAACCACTTTTGTGTTTTCTACTGAAAAGCTATTTCCTTCCCTGGGTTTTTCTCCTGACTCTGACAGGGGTCTGGAGGTCACAGGGGGTCAACAAGCTATGGGGGTGGGGGGATGTTCTTTGAGACACTGTGACAAGCTGTCAATGGCTTTTCACTTTCTTGTATTTGATGGCCCCAAATCCATTTTAGAAATATCCTAAAATACTTTTGTTATCGACTGCATTTGATGGTGTCTCTTACTTTTTCCTTTAATTCCTTTTCTTCTCTCCTCTTTTTCCTCCTCTCCCGGGCAACTGTTCTCTGTCTTAATAATCAATAGTTTTCACTTAAGGAGTATTTGGCATGGAATGTTCCAGAGCTTTCAGAGTTAGGTATCTGTGATGTAGGAAGCAAGTCAAATCCATATCCATTGCCTTGCCGAGCTCATTTAAATGGCAGTTAGGCTTTCTAGAAAAACAGAGTATATGGTTTATTCATACTGTTGGTTAGCCATTCATATCAAGAAAAGCAAAGAGGGGCCAGCAGGTGGTGTGGTGGTCAAGGCGCTGAACTCCAACATAGCCGACTGAGATTTGAATCCTGAACCTGGTGGTTGCTTTCTCTCTCTCTCTTGCTCTCTGGTGAGTGCATGTGCCCTGTGGCAAATTTAAAAAAATGATAATAATAAATAAAATTAATAATAATAATACATAAAATTATCTTATTTTTATTTTATTTATTTATTTATTTATTTGGAGAGGTTTTTGCTATAGGGCGCATGCGCTCGCCAGACAGACAGAGAGAGACATAGAGACAGAAAGTGAGAAATCACCTGCCGGGGGGATGGTCACGCCACAATCCCTTCTCCTCCATTCTCCTCTCGGGATCTTAGGCACGCACACACACGTACCCGGCATGAGTTTTAAGCCACCGGGTCCGGGACGTGAACCGTAGTCGACTACATGGAAGTCCAGCGACATAGCCATTACGCTAACTGCTGGTCCCAATAATAAATAAAATGAATAGATATATTTTTGAAAAAAGGAAACTAAGAACCCAAAATTCACAGAGTATATGGTTTATTCATATTATTGGATAGCCATTGATATCAGGAAAAACTAAGGAACCCAAATACATAATTGCTTTGTTTGAAACCTACAGCCTAAAAAAGATTGCATTCAGCTGGAAGTGTCAGGAATTATCAACTCATGAATCTGATGGTTAAGCAGCCCTACTTATCCCCTCTTCTCAAGGGTCATGCCAAGATGAATAAGCACCCCACCCTGCCTTCTTAGTTTGCCACTTCAGGCAATGGGCACTTAATAAAAATAACAGCAGTGGCAGCCTGCCTTCCTGGAGCCCCTAGCCATTGCCAAGTCTTAACTTGAGAGCTTCCTGTCTACTGTCTCCTTGTTAGTGTTTTTTCTCTGAAGAGGGGACACTGAGGTTGAGATTGGGGATCCCATGCCCTCCCAGAATCTCACAGTTTACGGGGTTCCAACCCTGGCAAATGCCCAGAAATTGCTACAGGGACAGCAAATCAAGGCTCACAACCTTCCAAGTCTGGTGCATGAGGGATAAGGCAGGTCCTTGTGAAAATCCATCTCCAAGCTTTCCAAGCAGTGCCATAACTTTTTGTCCAGGAAAGTGGTATTGGGTTAGGTTCTTGGGGGACCACAGTGAGGAATAGTGGCATAACTGACCTTATATTTTCCAGAGCTTCAAGACTTCAAAACTGGGGCCAACTGGATTTGCATCCTAAAGCCTCCCTTGACAAACTGGGTGCGCCCATGTGCGCCTGTCATCTGGGCTGTCTGAGGCTGGGGGTGGATCGTGGTGTGAAGACCCTGTTGGGCCTACCTGTCTCTCTTCTTCTCTCTCTCTCTTGCTCATGGAAGAAATAAACTAATAATCTTAAAAAAGAAACACCTATGTTCTTAGATTGCCTAACAAAACTACCACCTCGGTTTAAAAATTAGTTTTATGTTAATTTTCTTTGATTTTGTATCACCTTTTGAAAATTTCATATCTGAATTACTGGGTTTCTGAGAAATCTAGGAAGAGCCTACATATTATATATAATATACTCCCTTTCCCCCTAAACTTGAGTGTGGCTTTTTTCTTTACTTTTAATTTGCTATTGGACATATGTGCTTGCAAGAGGTGGGAGAGACAGAGAGACACAGAGAGAGATGGAGAGAGACAGAGAAAAGGAGAGTAAGAAAACCCTTCCCCAGGGGGGATGGTCACACTGTGACCCCTTCTCCCCCATTCTCTTCTTGGGGTGGATTTTGGGCACACGTGCACACATGTCTGGCGTGCTTTTCAAGTCACCAGGTCCAGGACTTGAGCTGTGCATTTGAGCATGTTGGATCCAGCCGCCTTAACCACCTTGTCACCAATATTTTTAGTTTGTTTTATTATTTTATTTTATTTTATTTCAAGAGATCAAGAAAAGGCAACATCATGAACTAACTCAATTATGAAAAATTATTGCTGTTTTTCTTTCTCCTGCCTTTCGTGCTGCCTTTTTTCTCATGGTAATGACAGAGGGAGGGGAGCTAAGCTCACTGAAGAGCTGAGGCTGCCTGTGACCTCAGTGGAGCTAGCCCCAGTGCTGTTTGTCAACAGCACAGTGCATCTGAGTCAGATGCGGGCACCCATCCTGCCGAGTGCACAGACTGGTCTCCTGCGAACACTTAGAGGCCTGTCCCTTGCAAAGAGGCCTGAACTCACAGCAGTTACAATCCCTGAAGTTGAGTGCAGACATTCAAATGACATTAATAGTTCCACTATGAGCTGTACAGCAGCATCTAGCAGTTAATGTGGGCTGTGGCAGTGCCAGGCATGTAGCGAAGTCCTTCCTCTATGCTATCTCATTCGGTGCTTCTCAAACCTGTCCCTGGAGGACCAGCTGAAACTCCAACATTTCCCATTCAGTGGGCCTGCATTGGGGCTTGAGAATTTGCATGTGTCAACGTTTCCGAGGGAGGCTGATATTGCTTATCCTTGTCTTTGGGGCTTAGTTATCCTGTTTACAACAACTCTATGAAGTAGGGCACATGATCCCCCCTTCACAGTGAAAACACAGAGTCTGGGAAGGTTAGGGGACTTGAATACGAGTCTCATGGCTTCTCCTGAGAGCATCTCTTAGCTAAGCACAGTTAACTTATTACTGGCAGTGGCAAGTGCCTCCGAAAGCTTAGGAGAAGACCCATGGCAGCAGGTGATGGGGTTTGAGTCAGGCGTAGAGGGTCAGTAAGGTCTGGGTGATGCTGGGGAAGACTAGCCCTGGAGGATGCAGTGGGGACAGCACAGAGGTCCTGATTGTTATCAGGAGAGAGAGAACAGTGCCAGAAGGAGAGCAGAGGGGATTAAAGAAATCTGTTCTCTGGCCACTCTTTC
>NW_006160024.1:570728-572623 GCF_000334495.1 Tupaia belangeri chinensis
ACTCTTTCCTGCCCACCCATCTTGGTGGCAGCATGTCATGCTGGGGCTCCGCTTGAAAAGGAGTCTGCTGCACCATGCTGCTGCCTCTCCACTTCACACTCCTTTTCCATATTTTCTATCAAAAGTGAGGAGGGACAGTGAAAAAAAAATGCAAAAGGAAAACAATAACATTTCTTTTTCAGTTTATTTTGTAATGTTATAATTCTCTGAGCCCTTGAAGTAAAAGATAAAATAAGTGGGTCCGGCCACTGGTGCAGGCGGTAGGGGCTCTGCTGTGCAAGGCTGGAGCTGTAGGGAGGGTACGGGTTTGTGTCCTGGGTCAACACATCAACGCTTGGTGTGCCGCTGGCTGTGCCTGTGGTCCTGGCTGGCCACAAGGTGGGGGGTGATCGTGGTGTTAAGTCTTTGTTGAGGGTGTCCATTTGTCTCTCTCAGGAAATAAATCAACTTCAAAAGCAAAGAGAAAGCTCTACCTAAGTATAGAGAAGGGAGAGAAACCTCAAAAGTAACATGCAGGGTCTTTACAGATTTCTCACCAACACATGAATTCAAGTTTGGAGTTCAGAATCCCGTGGAGGAGGTTGGCTGCAGGAAAAGGGGCAAAGCAAGGGCGCAGACAGGTGGCCCCTCGGCTGCATCCCACTGACGTGTTTCTTTGGCCCGTGTAATAACTGAAAAAAAATATTCGCATTAGTTTAAAATGTGGGAGTTTTCGTACTCAAACTACAGGTTTCCAGCTTTTCTCGAGGGTCGGGGACACTAGTGTTAAGGCTGTGGCTGGTTGGTGGTTGTCCCAGCAGATGGGCATGGCTCCAGGTCACAGCCACTCCAGCCCAGGGTTCCAGGGCCTGCCACCCCTAGTCTAGAAAGTTCTGGACTCAGATTGGAGCGCTCCTCACCACAGTGACTTTGGGAGTAGTACTTACTGGACTGTGCTTCTTCACCTGCCCCGACATTCATGTATGTGTGTGTGTGCATGTGCACACGTGTGCACATCTTAAACACAGAGCACAGTGAGTGTGTAAAGAACAGGGACCCTGGGTCAAGTGGGCTTTCAGGAAGAGGTGCTTAGTGGTGATCTACTGATATGGAAGGGGATTTCCCCACTGCTTCTGAGACAGTGTAAACCATCCCTTTCTTTTCTTCTAAAAATATTTTATAATGTGTTTTAAAATTATTATTATTATTTTACAAGATCCACGCAGTCTGCATGGTGCGTTACAGGGCATATTCAGCTACAGCTGGCGCACTTCTGGGTGTTTTATGGCAAATTATGCTCAGATTACCCTTTAATGCAGGAAGGTCTGCCGGTGTCTGAGCTCCCCGGGTCATATAGAACCCCTCAGACTTGATACAAAACAGCTGCCTCCGTCAGCTGTTCCAAAAAAGGAGCATTTGCAGGCCGAAGCAGCAGGAAAAAGGTTTTCATAGCTGGTAAAGATCTTGAAAAATGTTAAATTACTCTTTCCTTGCCATTAAAATGTGATTTAATTTTGTGACTAACGAATTGTGTAAATCTAAGAAGTGCTCCACATGGGGGTTTGTTAAGTGTGTTCTGGCAATACTTACAGTATGTCCTGGGGGGGGCGTTCCCCAGGGAGGGCAGCACGAAACTCCAGCTGACCCCCCCGTCCCTGGGCCTCAGCCTGGCTGGGCTGGGGTCAGGGGGGGTTCGGGGGTCAGCCCGCAGCCTCCCACCCCTTTCTCCTCTGAGTCCCTGCTGAGACCAGCAACAAAGGGGTCAATTGTCTGAGGCTCCCTTTGTCTGAGGGGCTCATGGGCCTCTCTGAATGCCACAGTGTATCCATGCCTGTGTATGTGTGTGTGTGTGTGTGTGTGTGTGTGTGTGTGTGTGTGTGTGTGTGCGAGAGCGCGCGCGCACACGTGGGGGGGGA
>NW_006160024.1:572658-587127 GCF_000334495.1 Tupaia belangeri chinensis
TTTGAGTGTAGAAAGTACTGTATTTTCCAGCCTCTACACTGGAAGATGGGAAGGGGGAGGGAGGTTTGGGAGGGGTTAGCATTTGAGTTTTCTATCGCTGCTATAATACATGATCACAAACTTGGTGGCTTAAAACCATAAATCAAGGGGGCCAGCAGGTGGTATGGTGGTTAAGGTGCTGGACTCCCACATGGCCAAGTACGGTTCAGTTCCTGGATCTGGTGGTTCGACTTCAGGTGTGTGTGTGTGTGTGTGTGTGTGTGTGTGTGTGTGTGTGTACGTGAGCGCGCATGCACACATGTGGTGGCATATGCATATGGTGCGCACATGCATATGTATGAATAGCCTGTACACACACATACACTGTGAGAATGCATGTGTGCATGTATGTGCACTTGTCTGAGTGTGGCTGTGTGCATGTGTACATACAGGTGCGTGAATGTACACACAAGCATGCATGAGATGTGTGCATCTGTGTGTGCACAGGTGTGCATCTGTGTGGGCATGTGCATGTGTGTGTGGTGTATTTGTGCATGTGTGTATCTGTGAAAATGCACAGGCAGCAGTGAGACTTGCGTGTAGCATTTCTGACTTGCTGATGCATCTTAGCAGGCGAGGGGCCTTAGAGAGGCCTTGACTGGCTGATGAGGCCAAGGGAGAAAAGTACCTCGGACTCGTTTCTCGGCCTTTATCTGGTATTTGCTATGGTACAGAGACCTCAGAGGCCTTCCTTCTCCCTGGCTTTCTCGGTGGGAATGAGGAGGAGCAGGCATAAGAAGGAAGACCAGCAGACTTTAGCTCTGAGGACAGCAAAGACATGGAGCCTGAAATGCATGTGTGGCAATAAGAAATCATACATGCGCTTGCTCATCTGCCAGCTCATACACAGCTCATACACAGCTCATCTGCCAGCTGTGCCTCTGGCCTGTTCCAACCTGGGGTTTCAGGGTGAGACCCACAGGAACTTTTCTACTCAGCCCCAGCCCCTTTCATGGCTGCCTAGTTAGATCTAGTGCATTCTGTGTGGTTTCTACGGTTTCCAGAGTGACTCTGAAAGGCCCTGTTCCCTCCCACCCTGTAGGCTGGTTCCCCTATAGCTTTGGGGCCTTTGTATCTGTCCAGATGTTTGTGCCCCAGTCTGTTCACATGGAGGTCTGTGAAGGGCAGATCCTGGTCTGGCCTTCTGTGCCAGCTCACTCTGTCCACCAGAGCATCCATGATTCACACTTCTTCCTTAACAAGATGTCACTTTAACAATGACAATAAACTAGATTGGATTCAGAAGCCAGGAAAAGACCAATCAAATCACTTCATTGAAATTCACCTTTGTGGAAATTTATATCCCAGCCTCTTTCAGTCAATGTAGCTGCCACGCAACAACTTCACTGTTCTTCTCTTGTTCTGGTCTCTGCTACTCCTGTTTCCTCCCCTAGCTCCAGCAAGGGCTTATCTTTCAACTGTGGAGAAGCCACCCAATTAAACTGTACTCCAGAGCTTATCAAAATATTCAGGCAGTAAAATTATCTTATAATTAGCCTAGCTATAAGCCAGAACTTTTTGACCTCAGGAAATGTAAAGTTACCCGGCTTGTGAAATCTATAAATTGCTCATCCTGACCTTTTGGCTAGAGTTTCTGCCTTTTTTTTTTTTTTTCTTTCCCCAAATAATTTCCTCCTCGTTCTTTAAAATTTTTATTGTCCCGGAGGCATCGTCCTCTTCTGTTTGCTTAAGTCTCAAAGAAAATACACTACTTTAGCTGAGAAAGATAATTGAAGACATTTAGGTGAGAATGTTATGAAATCAATGGGATTTTTTTAAAAGGATTACTTATTTTATTTTATTTTATTTATTATCATAATTATTTTTAATTTGACCAGAGAGAGAGAGAGAGAGAGAGAGAGAAAGGGAAGGTGAGAAAGTAAGCTGCCAGGTCTGGGACTCTGGAGGTAGTCAGCCATGTGTGTGTCCAGCACCTTAACCACCACACCACCTGCTGGTGTCTCGTGTCTTCTTTTTCAGATATTCTGGTAAATTTTTGCATTTTTCTCCCTGATTCCTGATGGCTCATGTCGTAGGCTCTATGTTCCAGATGTGTACAGAGATAATGCACATCTGGATTGTTCTGGAGCTGAGCTCTTCAAATGACTCTATAGCGTGTTGAGCTGGATAACAGCCTTGGGCTTTCTTTCCTCCACTGTTTTTCATCTTGTAGCTCACCCCTCCAGCACCCTGAGCTCTTTCCCAACCCTTCCATATTCCCACGTGCCCCTTTTGTCATCTTGTACCGCCTGGGATAGCACCCCAAAAGCATCTACCCACCCTAGCCATACTGGGGCCAATGTTAAGGAAAACTTAAATTTGTTTGGGGCTCTTCAGGTGCAACTTGGTTAAACCTTTCACACAAAATGATGTTATAGATGATGCTTAGGTTCTTAACTGTTGTGAGCATCTTAATTTAGTAATGCTACAGTTGGGAACAAGTGGGTTATGAGACTTACATGGGCATGTGTGACAATAATGATTGGTCTTTACATGATGAAATCCTTCCGAAGTTCTAAAAACTAATGCAAAAATTAAATGTTGAGGTCCAGCTTGGTGGTTCAGTGGTAATGCACTGCTCAAGTGATGGTAGATCTGCAGGGAAGATCACAAGTTCACTGGTTGATCTGTACATGCCTGGTGTGTGCACCCCTGGTCTTGGCTGGCTGGGAGGGCTGGGGGTGGGGAGATCATGGGGTGAGACTCTCTCTTTCTTACTTTCGTGAAAAGAATAAACTTCAAAAAACATTAAATTTTGAAATTACCAACACTTCCACAAATGGAATATTGTCTTTTTAAGGTGGTAGTTATTTATAGTTTTTCCTATCTGTCAGGTACTGGGCTCACACATGCACACACATTCTCATGGATAGAAACACACACATACAGAAAAATGGCTTTATCTTTACATTAACCCTATGGTAAATTAGTTCTCTTGCCCATTTTACAGTTGGGAAACTGAGGGGCTGAGAGTTTCAATAACCTGCTGATGCCCCTGAACCTGGTCGACTGGCCTGTCTCCTTTGTAACTCACAACTGTCCTGGCATAAGCTGGCTGAGGCCCAGCCACAGGATTTACCACCACTTACGATCAAGAGGCTTCCATGACACCTCGCAAAGCAAAGAGGAAATCAGTTTCACCTCACTCTCTACTTGCTGCTGTGGCCAGCAAGCGCATGTATGATTTCTTATTGCCACACATGCATTTCAGGCTCCATGTCTTTGCTGTCCTCAGAGCTAAAGTCTGCTGGTCTTGAGCTCATGAGCTCATGGTATCAGGGTGGAGACTGTGCTGATACACCCCCCCCCCAACCCCTAGCCACCGGCTCTGGCCCACTAAGCTCTCCTAGGGTAGAGAGCAGGGAGAGGATGGACTCCCAGGATCCAGCCATGGCTGTGTTTTCTGGACCTGAACTGTGGAGTCAGCCACATGCTGCAATCCTATCTTTTCACTGCATGTCTCAGAGCTAAAAAAGCCCTGTGTAAGAAGTCTTTCCCAGTGAGTGATGTCTCCTGTTTAATCCACAGTGGTGTATGATATATCATATACTATGATATTTATATATATATATACACACACACACATTGTATATAATACATGTGTTATATATAATACATATATATGTATATATCATTATATATATAAATAGTGTATATACGTGTGTGTGTGTGTGTGTGTGTGTGTGTATTCCTTCAGGGGAGAGAGACAGAGATAGAGATAGGTTTTTTTTTAAAAAGAATTATTTATTTAACTTTATTCATTCATTCATTTCATTTGATCAGAGAGAGACCGAGAAAGAGAGAGAGAAAATGAGAAAGCAAGCCACCAGGTCCAGGATTTGAACCATAGTTGACCATATGGGAGTGTCCAGCGCCTTAACCACTACGCCACCTGCTGGTCCCAGAGATAGATATTTTTGACAGGGTCTTGCTATGCCACAACTGCCCCAGCCTTCTGATTAGCTAGGGTCACAGGTGGGGCAGATTGGCCTGGGAACTGAAACCAGGCCTCCCATGTGGCTTCCAGCCTCTGAAGCAGTAGTTCTATATGTGCCATTAGTTATAAGGGATTTTAAGAAATGTTTAAAAAATAATTCACCATATTAAATTTTTTTTTGTGAATTTGGCATATTCTTCATAATATTTAATTTGTGTTTCTGTTTTTGCAGCTTGGGTTGACGATTGCCATTCGCTATAGCCACAGGTAAGCTTTAACTTTTTAAATCAAGAACTATGCTTATCACTTTATAGCTTTTGGTTAGCTTGATCTCAAGGTTTTTGTGCTTTTTGGTGGCTGCTATACCATGATGGAAGTGTTGCAGAGGCAGTAGCTCTGGTTGCTGGACTGGAAATAGTGCATTGCTATTTGGAGGAATAAATCATTATGTAAAAGTGGTGGTTAGTAGCGCATTTCTTTTAGAACAAAAAAGCCATGAAGCTCTATGGTAGGGACACAGAAGTGATTTCTGGCTAACACATTCTGCCCAAGAGTGAGAACAGGAAAGTGTGATAGCTGTGACAGGAGAAGCCGGGACAGAGAAACTCGAGCCAGGGCTGAACTGGAAAGTCCTTGCCCCCAACCTAGTCTTAGTAAGTCTGCCCATGGCTAAGAGTCCCATTTTTGTCTTACTTTATGATTTTTGTCTTTGTGTCTATTGCATCATGTTTATGGAAAATACTTGTTTCTTATATAAGTAGCAGCCTTTTCTCCTTTGCACCCAATTAAATAAAATAAAAAACCAACAGAGTAGAAGAAAGAGATAACAAAATAAAAGAAGGAGATAGCAGAGTAGAAAGAGATAACAGAGTAGAAAAAGGAGATAACAGAGTAAAATGAAAAGATAATAGACCAAGAGAAGGAGAGGATTCATTATTGTCAGGTGTGAAACATTGGGACATAATTGTCTGAAGATGGAGATACACATGTCCAAATGTTGTCTTATATGTTACAATCTAAGAGCTGTTAAGTAGGTATCAAGCAGTTAACATCAGTTCCTGAATTTTGTGCAAAAAAAAAAATGCATTGAGATGTCGAATTAATTAAAGTGAGATCCAGCCTCAATGGAGGGTGATAAGCAGTGTCCCTATTGTCCTTAGAGAAATTGTGCTCATGGTTTCCCTCAGGGCCACCCTCTGGTAACTGGTGTGGGACTCAGGGACAAATGATCTAAAGAGTTACATGATTTAAGAGTAAGTTTGCCTGAAAATGCTTGTAACAAATTGAATGCGTGGGTTCAACCTAAGTGTGAATCTAGTAGTCACAGGCAATCGCTGAGACCTGGAAAGCTGTAGGGAGTGTGTAGGTAAGGGCTGGAAGAGGCCAGGAGTGGCTAGGGTCCCCTTGGAATGCGTGTATTAGAAGGGTGTTCACTGGACATTTTTGGAGACCTTTGGAGGAAGACTGCTCCAGAGAAGATCAGGATTATGTAAAGGAAAAGAAATTATTTTCCTTATTCATTACTAGGTTCATGACTAAGGCCCCATAACAAAAGACAGGCTAACTAGAGAAAAGCATATATATTTATTTAAGTTTTACATAACACAGAAGGCTTCTTAAAGAGATAAAGACCCAACAAAACAGGGAAACCTGTGTGTTTTTTATGCTAGTTTGAGGGAGAAGTGAACAAGTGTGATTGGACAAAGGAGATATGACCTAATGGTAGTAAAACTGAGAAGGAGAAGGCTTAGCAAGGTCTAAGGTTTGCTCAGATTGTTCCCTGTGTCCCTGTGTCTTCAGATAGAAGGATATTTCTTTCCTCTGGGTGTAAGGAGGGCACCTCTCAAAAGGCGATTTTATGACCTACTTTAGGGGAGAAGGGAAAGGGGGAGGTAAGAGTGATCTTCATGTTCCTGTGTTTTCTCAAATGCCAAGGAGCCATGTTTCAGGGTGGGCTTGTTCTGAATCGCATCAATTGCTTGCATAGTTTTGAGTCCTATATGTGTGCGTGACGGTGCACACGGCAGCAGCATGGTGTCCTGCAGAAGTGTGCTGTCCACTTGTAAGCACAGCTAGCCTCCTGCAGCCGATGAGGCATGTGGTGGCTGCACACTGAGGAAGCATGGCGTGGACACTGAACCCCCGACCCTACAACCAGCTGGATACTAAGTGTGTTGTGTGGGGTGGTGTGTGTGTGTGTGTGTGTGTGTGTGTGTGTGTGTGTGGAAATACTCTCCCAGAAACTAACTTTTCTAGAATGTTCTAAATGCAAACTGCTCCAGAAAGAGGTAGGTGTGTATGTGTGTGTGAGTGAGAGAGAGGGGAAAAGACAGAGAGATTTTAACATTTCCTTTGGTTGAGTTTTCCTCTGAGTCATATGTGAGACCTGCAAGTTAAGGAAGGCAGTGGCCTGCTTATGCAATACTAAGTGTGTTGTGTGGGGTGGTGTGTGTGTGTGTGTGTGTGTGTGTGTGTAAATACTCTCCCAGAAACTAACTTTTCTAGAATGTTCTAAATGCAAACTGCTCCAGAAAGAGGTAGGTGTGTATGTGTGTGTGAGTGAGAGAGAGGGGAAAAGACAGAGAGATTTTAACATTTCCTTTGGTTGAGTTTTCCTCTGAGTCATATGTGAGACCTGCAAGTTAAGGAAGGCAGTGGCCTGCTTATGCACGAGAGTTAAGGGTGCCTTTTCCCCAAGAAAGCAAAGATCTTGCTCAAGTTCAGAGAACGACGTGCTTTTTCCTGTGATGGCGAGGGCTACTTTCCTGTGACTCTGTGGAGGTTATAACCTGTTTGGAAAGTCAGATCCTGTATGTGAATTGAGAATAAAGCTTTCTTTTTAGTACTTTGTCAGGTTGAGGGCCTTTTCTCAACCACCAGCCTTTTAAAATCAGGTAAGGTGGTAGAGAGAAGGGAGACCTGAAGGAGGTCCTGGCTGGCTGGGGCCTTTGCTCCATGCCCTTGCCATGGTATAGGCTTGTGTTCGAAGAGAAGATTCTGGCTCCCTTGCTAGAGGCCATGGGGTGGGAGGACCTGGTGTCATTCTCTGTCGTCACCTACTCTGCACTGGTTCACAGAGACACTTCTTTGTGCTGAGCACGATCCTCAATTGGGAAGGAAGAATGTCTTATTACCCTTGACTGGGAGGTGATTTATCAGCCTCCCCATGGTACTGGTGGCAGTGGGTGAGTCCTGGAAGAAAGCACTTTATCTGGACTGTAATCGATGTTCCCCTTTGGCTTCTCTTTCCTCGGAGTGGCCAGGCTTGGCTGAAGCTATGTGGTCGGGGATGGTGATTATGAAGCTGAGTAGCAGGAGGACAGCTGGAACCAGGCCCTATAGGAGATATGGTGGGCTCTGTTGTGATGAAAGAAAGCCAGGGGGCACTGTCAGGCCCTGTGGGTGTCTCCGTATTCAACCACAGGACCCTGGCACCCCTTTGTACTATAAAGTCTCAGGTGAATGGAGAGAAATTTCACTTCTAAATGTTCATACTTGTCCTTGATGTGGGCTTCAATCTCTGTGCTCAGGGCATTTCTTTTATGACGCTTTGCTAAGAAACTAGCTGGACTATGGCCAATGGCTGTCACAGGGGTCAGTATCCTGTGGATTTGCATCCTCAGCTCTGCATCTTAGAGCAGCTGAGGTTTTCTTTTTCTTTTTATTATTATTATTCATACATTAAATCACTATACATCATTTAGATTGCGAAGAGACTTTACCCAGCATAGTATTTCAACAAGTCACCTGTCTCTCTAGCCTTAGGTTCTGCTATGTGCTAGCAAACGTGGCCTGGGCAAATTTCCTTACCTATCTTACCCTCACTCACTTCTCATCTAACATCGCATATTTTGAGGGTTGTTTTGAAGGATAGAGATGATAAGCAAAAAGCTCTTAGCCTGCCAGGTATGAGAAGGGCTGCACCAGGGGCTGTGACGTTCAAAGTGCCGGCCGTGTTAATGGTGGGTGTGAGGGGAAGGGATACCTCTATAGAGAGATAAGGGCATGTCCCCTAACCTCTCCCTGCCAAGATTCAGCCCTGTAGAGAAGGAAGTGAGAGAAACTGATGAAAGTCCTTTTTAAGATATATATGTATGAATTTTTATTTACATTTAATCAATGTATACAAAATAGTTTTTCTGAGCATGAATAGAGTGTATGTTAGTCCAGTCAAAGAGATTGTCATATTCAAATCTTTTTAAAAAGAGTTTGGGGGGGTGGTCAGCAGGTGGCATAGTGGTTAAGGCACTGGACTTCCACATGACCAACTGTGGTTCAAGTCCTGGACCTGGCAGCTTGAAAATCATGCTGGGCATATGTTTATGCCTGGCCCAAATCCCAGAATGGAGGAGATGGAGTTGTGGTGTGTCTGTTCCTGCTGGGGGATGATTTCTCACTTTCCCTCTCACTGTCTCTCTCCAGCAAGCTCATGCACCCCATGGCAAAAACCTTAAAAAAAATGAGTTTGGAATATTGGAATTGCTTACTGTGGGTCACCTTTATAGAGCCTGCTCTGGGTCCTGCAGCTGTCTGACATCATTGAAGAATTGTTGGTCATACCCACATGTTGTTTGGGTCAAGGGTATAGGAAAGGCAATGAAGATGTCTTGTCTCTGCTTCACAGAGTCTGGGGACTTACTGGAAGACGCCAGGACAGAGGGTGGAGTCCTACGAAGGCTTGTTCACTTGTGTGTCTGGGAGGAGATACCAGTTGTCAGCAGGGGGCCTCTGTTCCCCTCCACGAGAGTAATTAGGCTCCCTTGAGTCATGGTGGGTGGCTTTCTCAGAAGGACAGAAAGCTACCCTCTTTCTGTGACCGAGTCTAGAGTCAGAGAGATTCTCTTCCACCGTATTCATTGGAGCATCCACAGCCCCTACATATGATAAAAGGGAGGGAGCAGAGAACTCCATCTCCAAGCACAAGGAGGGCTGATCTCACTGTAATAAGATCATGTGGAATGGGAGATGTTGGCTTGGCCATCTTTGGAAAATGCTGTCTGCCCCAGAGCCCAGCTGCAGGTGGATTGGGGCCTTTATTTAGAGCACTTCTAAAAAGAAATTGAGCACACTGTCCTCACTACAAAGCATGTACTGGCTGGGGTGCATAACTGGTATGTGTGACAAAGACTTCAGAATAGACACTAATCTTACAGGATGAGGTAAACCAGCCAAGGGAGACTTCTTCGAGGAAGCAAATCTTAAACTATCGTAATTCCTCTAAGGTGAGCAAGTGCAAGGAAGGCCCAGCTGACTCAGGCAAATGCCCCTGGCAGGCTGAAAACATGGGACTCTCAAAAACAATCTTTAAATTACTGTGTAGCAGTTGTCAAGAGGAAAGGCAGAGTTTCGAGGTTAGGTGTAGAAATATGGATGGGTTCTGGCTAGTTCAGATTACTTCTGTAGTCATGGTAGTCTTCTGCAGTTCAGTTTTGACCCTAAAGTTAGAACTTACATCTCAAAACAAAAATCCCTGGAGAGAACTGGATAAACTTCAAAGAGGAAGCTTAGCTGCTGTGTCCATTGAGGAGGTAACCACTACCCAAGCCTCAGAGCAAGGGGCTCTTTCTCTGTTCCTTCCCCTTCTGTGTTCTCAATAGAAGACCTCTTGGAATGCTGTGCTTCCAGGGTTGTTTGCCTCTGGGCTGTCCTGTCCTCTGTTCTGGTTCTGAGATTTTAAGTGAAAAGCAAGAGGTCAGTCATGGATATTTACACAAATGCAACAAGAGACAACCAAAAGTCTAAATAAGTTGAAGTTACAACTAGAAGTAATAATACTGTGGAAGAGGAGAGTGAGGCATCTGCTGAGACCCCCCTGGCAAGTGATCCTTCATCACTCTCTTGTGAGCTGGAAATTTAGGACTGAGACGTATCCCCAGCAGCCATGTCACCTGTCCAGGAGTCTGAAGACTTTAGGAGCAGAAGGAATGGTTTGAAAGTGATTGCCATAACTCAGGGATGATGTGAGGGCATATTGGGCACAGCTGGGTCTCCAAAAGTGTAGATGTCCAATGCACACAAGCCAAGTTGGGGAGAATTACTGAGGAGCCTCAGACCTATCCATGGCCCAACATCTTCAATACAGTGGAAGCAGAGAAGCTGTTGTTAGAGGTCATGTTTTCCAGAAATTATTTCTGAAATAGAAAAAATTTTTATTTGGGACTGGAAGGAAGTACAGTGATAACATGGTGCTCTGTGAAGCTCACCCACATGGGAAGGTTCTAATAGGAGGACCAGGGTCTAAGAGAGACAGTAGGGACAGGCACAAAAGACTCCTGTTGCAGATGAAGTAGGAGTGAAGGAAAAGAAGGAGCCAAACATGGCTCCAAAATGACAACACTTTGAAGATGAGTTCATTTTCGAAGAAGAGACGAGTTGGGGTACTTAAATGAGTGTGGAAAGAGGGGAAGAACTCATTAAAACCATACCATCTTGGCGAGCAGGAAGCTCCTGTCAGGGTACTGCAGATATGGTGGAGGGGGCTGCCCCAGAGCAACGGAGGTGCTTAAGGCCTGAAAGACTCCTGATTTTGTTCCCATGCCTATGTAGGGGTGCTTATCAAATTGCTATCAAATTATCAAAGGGCAAGTTATCAAATTGCCCTTATTCAGTTAAACAGTGTTTTGGATTAAGAATATCCCTGGCATGTACTTTGGCACACACACGCGCGTGCATGCATGCACACACACACACACACACACATACACACACACACAAAGACATGCTTCCCCAGTCGCTTCACTCTTACCCCCAGACACGTCCAACTCCTCTCAGTTATTCCAGGTCTGCCTGTGTGGTTAGGAGTGCATGTGTGTGTGTGTGTGTGTGTGTGTGTGTGCGCACGTATGAGTGTGAGACATCATGTGGGTAGGGTGCTGAGGGTTCGGAAGGTGGAGAATGACATTGTCATATTGTGACAATATAAACACATCAGGTCTGAAGACCATCTGCGGTGACTGGCCTTGCATTTAACAACAGGTCCTGCCCACATTTTGTTTTTTATCATGGCATTTTCATTTATTTTTGTAAAGTCAAGTCATTTTCACAGAGTGGAAAATTGTCTCTTGATGTTTATTTCCCACTGTTTGGCTTGAGGTTTTCGGGTGGAATCCACACAGTGGTGACAGCCGGGTAACCCCCAGAAGTGCCCTTTGCAGATAACAGCACTTGGGGCCCCACCACCCACACAGTGGGGAGCAATTTCCCCACTGTGTGGGTGTCTTCTTTTTTCTTCTTATTCTTCTTCAAGATTGAAAGAGTTTAGATATTCTTCCTGCCTGACCTAGAAGAGCCTGAAGAAGCCTTCCAGTGGGTGCTGCTGGGCAAAGATGACAGAGGAAACTGGTCCAGGAGTGAGCTTCTCACCTTCAGCTCTCACTTCTCTGCTACAAAAGGACCTGTAAACCAACAGCATGGAATTTTTGCATGAACTGTTTGTGCCCATCTTTCTAAGAAAAGTTCATGAACATAGAGAGTGAGAGTAGCAAATTAGTGTTTAACTAGAATAAATGAAAACACCATGTTAATAAATGAAATGTGAGCAAGACTGGTTGTTAAGTGCAAGGCTAGTCTTGGTGGGTGTTGTCTTGCTTGGTGTGTTTACACTGTCAGAATATGACAGTGTCATTCTCTACTTCCCGAGCCCTCACCACCCTACTCCTACGATGTCTCACACTCATACACGCTCACACATGTGATGTTGTTTTGCTTTGCTTTTTTGGGGGGTTGGTTTTTCTTAATAAACAAGGAAAGAAGCACATTTTCCATTTGGTTTTGTTATGGTTAAATGAGGTTCACAGAGGTGTGACTTTCAGACCAAGCGTAAAGATGGTTCTTTCCCACCCCTGAATTCTTCCTGCTGGTTTCTCATCGGCCCTAAGAGAAGCCAAATTTAGTATGCCAATCAGGCCTGTGGCCAAATCTAATATTGGGGTTGTAAGTATCAGAGGTTTTGATAAAAGTCCCTAAAGGTTTTGGGATCCCTTGGCAGCTGGGAGGTGGAAGAGAGAATTGTGGAAATTGCATGCAAACAATCTCAGAGAAGTGAGAATGTCTCTGTGCACAGTTTGTCCTTGACCTGGACTCTTGCGGGCTTGCCCTTGCAGCAGAAATATGGACCCAGTGATTAAACAGTCATTCCTGGACTATACTTATGTTTTTGTTTTGAATGAGCTCACGTGGCCTAGCTAGAAGTGAAGGGGTCATGTACTCTTGTGTTCTGATTTAGATTAGAATTGGGGTTTGAAGTTCATAGATGAATCAGAACCCTTACTGAATGGACAGGCAGCATAAACACAAGAATTGTCACCTTGAAATGCAAAAGGGAGGGAAAGACAAGAAACAGGGCAATCAGGTCTATTGGATTTTGACTTCAAGTGTTGGCAAATACCTAATGACTCCCATGTGGAGCTGGTTTGATCTTGTGGAGACAACTGGGGGAGACTGTTTTTCTCTAGATTTTATAAAAATAAACAAAAATGCCTTTCTGCCTATTTTTCCTTTCCAGGGAATAGTTGTTTCTGTCACTAGGCCTCTCTGGCTGACTGTTCTACCTCTTTGTTTCAAACTTCACCATGAGGCACCAACCAGATCTATACAGAGTTGTCAAGCAATTATCCAACCCCAGTGGTATATTCTCCATTCTCCTCTTGGGATTTTGGGCATGCCCCAATGGTATATTCTTGGAAGTAAGCTATCTTTGGTAAAGTTGCTCCCCCCCCCCCAACCTTAACACAAAATATTTCCCCTTCCCCAGGGCAGATGGAACATTTATAGCCCAAGTTATGTGCTTTTACTTTGAAGGTTGAGGGTTATGCCATTGGCATCTCATGGCAGAGTTCGGCATGGGACTGTGGATAAGCCAGGTGAGTAGCAGATGCTCGTCAGGGTCCGGGACAGTATGGAAATAGATGAGTGTATCTCCTCGTGCCTATCCTGTGCTCCCTGATGCCCTGTCAACTATCAAGTTAGTGGTCTTGTCTTTTTGGGACTTCTAGTCTGGCCACATGGTCACTCCCTGGACATAACTGCTCATTGCTTGTCTCTTGCCACAGCCACAGGGTGGTCTCCAGGGGAGCTGTTCCTGCCAAAAGGGAGTCTTTCTTCAACACAGATCTGATCATGACACTCCCACTCAGAAACCTCCACGGACTTCCATGTCTAGGGAACAGAATCCTGGCCCTTAGCATGAGATTCAAGGCCTCAACCCCAAACTCTGTTTCCTCACTCTGAGTTTCCTACTTCCTCTACCACTTTCTTTTGCTATTTCCTTTGAAAGACTCCTGCTCACCCTCCCGAAGTCCTTTGTATGTCATCTCCTCTTTGAAGGCTTGTCAAGGACTCATGCTCCTTCCTGTTCTTTGATCTCACGATTGCTTCTCAGGTCAGACCCCAACTCTATGTCTTTTCCTTTTGGTCTCAAGCAATAGAGGAAAGCAGACTGTTCACAGCACATCAACACATGCCCTTAGAGACAAGGCTTTCTGACAAAGCCACCTGTGTTGGCTGGTCTGGGAGGATCTACTCAGGTTTTCTTTATATCTCCCTGAATAGGGCCAACAGGAGCATGGTGGTGAAGATGCTGGACTCCCACATGGCTAACTGCAGTTCGAGTCTCAGACCCTGTGCCTTGAAACTCATGCCAGGCACATGTGCGTGTGCCCAAAATTCAAAGGGGAGAATGGAGGAGAAGGGATTGGAGTATGGCCATGCCCGCTAGGGGGTGATGTTTTTATTTTTTTTTTTTTTTTTTTTTTTTTTGCTTTGTACCTGTCTGTCTGTCTCTCTGGTGAGCATATGTACCCTATTGCAAAAACCTAAAATAATACTAATATCTCCCTGAAAAGTGACCCCTCCTTTACTTTCAAAGATGAAGGCTTCCAAATTAAATTGATCTAGAGACCCAACACAACTCCAATTAAAATCCCAGTAGGTTTCTATGTAGAAATAAATAAGCTAATTAAACCATTTATATGTAAAAACAAAAGACTTAGACTAGCTAGAGCAATTTTGAAAAAGAACAGAGTGGGAAGAGTATCTAATTTCAAGATTTACAATAAAGTTATGGTAATTAAGACCTGGTACTGGTGAGAGAACAGATGTATAGGTCAGTGGGACATAATAGAAACTCCAAAATCATGCGGGAGTTTTGAAAAACTTTATTGAAGAAGCATAATCTGAAAAGAACTGTGGATTTCAAAAAATTTTTTTCTGCCATAATAAACTGGTACTTTTTTTTTAGAATTATTATTTTTATTTAATTATTATTATTATTATTGTTTTCACATGAGTTTTGCCAGAGAAAGAGAGAGACAGAGAGGGAGAGTGAGAAAGCAAGCCACCAGGTCCAGGACTCGAACCATGGTTGGCCATGTGGGAATTCCAGCGCCTTAACCACCACGCCACCTGCTGGTCCCATAAACTGGTACTTTTAAAACAATTTTTCCAGAGGGCACATGTGCTCAACACAGAGAGACAGAGACAGACAGACAGAGGGA
>NW_006160024.1:587159-610100 GCF_000334495.1 Tupaia belangeri chinensis
GGGATGGTCACACTGCAATTCCTTCTCCTTCATTTCTCCTGCTTTTGGAATTTTGGTTACTAATGCACATGTGCCTGGCATGTGCCCAGGACTTGACCTGTGCAGTCAGCTCTGTGGGATCCAGCCACTTTAACCACCATGCTGCGGTCTGACCCTAAACTAGCACTTCAATTCCATTTTCATGAACTCGTCAGACTCATTCGTAGACTCATACATAAATGATCAATTGATTTAAACAAAGGTGACAGGAAATTCAATGGAGAAAGGATCTCTTAAACAAATGGTACTGAAGCTATTGGACATCCACTAAAACCCCCAAACAGCACATATCTCACAGCACGTATAATGATGAAGTGGCCTACGGGTTTAAATATAAAACCTAAAACTGCAAGCCTTCTAGAAGAAAACAAGAGAACATTTTGTGACCTTGGGCTAAGCAAAGCTTGTTTTCAGACATAGAAAACAAACTATAAAGGAAAAAGCTGGCATGAAAAGAACTTTATCACAATTGAAAGCTTCTATTCTTTCAA
Organism: Tupaia belangeri chinensis; assembly: GCF_000334495.1. NCBI lineage: Eukaryota > Metazoa > Chordata > Mammalia > Scandentia > Tupaiidae > Tupaia > Tupaia belangeri. The sequence continues at coordinate 587,690 of NW_006160024.1, forward strand.
AACTATTGCTAAGAACTGAAAACACAAGCCACAAACTGGCAGAATATATTTACAAAAGTCATATCTGATACAGGACTAATATCAAGAATATATATGGAGGGCTTTCAGGACCAGGAGTTAGAGTAATGGCTATGTCGCTGGACTCCCATGTAGCCGAACATGATTCAAGTCCAGGACCTGGTGGCTTAAACTCATGCTAGGCACATGTGTGTGTGTGTGCCCAAGATCCCAAGAGGAGAATGGAGGAGAAGGGATTGTGGCGTGGCCATCCCCCCTGGAGGGTGATTTCTCGCTTTCTGTCGCTCTTTCTGGTGAGTGCACGTGCACTATAGCAGTAACCTCTCAATAAATAAATAAATAAATAAAAGGGAAAAAAAGAAAGAAAAAGAAAAAAGAATATATATACGGAGGGTTTTCCAAAAGTTTGTGGAAAATACGCATTACAAAAATACTACGCGTGGATTTCAAGCACTTTTTTGCACCAAAATAAACTCATACAATTCAATTTTCATGAACTTTTTTGAAGTACCCTCACATAGTTGTCTTACAGTTCCTCAAAAAGTAAACAAAATACTTCAATTTAGTAAATGGGCCAAATACTTGAATGGACACTTCATCAGATAAGGCTCACAGATGACACATAAGAACATGAAGAGATGCTCGACATTATTTGTTATTAAAGAAATATAAAATAACACCAGGACGAGGCACCTTTACACATATATTAGAATAGTTTAAAAGAATACCACCACTACCAAAGCACCCTATGCCTCAGTCCCCACCCCACCCCCCAAAAAATCCCCCAAATCAAACCTAACAACGACAAAAACCTTGACAATATGAACTGTTAACAAGGATGTGTAGTAACGGCTGGTGGGAAGGCAGCAATGGAAGTGGCCACTTTGGAAAAATAATTTGCTGGCTTCCTCTAAGGTTAAACACACATTTACCAGCACCAGCAGGTGGTATAGTGGTTAAGGTGTTGGACTCTCACATGGCCGACTGTGGTTCGAGTCTCAGAGCTGATGACTTGCTTTCTCACTTTCCCTCTCTGTCTCTTTCTGGTGAGCACATGTGCTCTCTAGCAAATTAAGTAAAAAACAGTAAATGAAATTAAATAATTTTTAAAAACCCGTATATTTACTATACTGTATCGTCCAACAATTCTTCTCCCAGGTCCTTAGACAGGAGAATGGAAATCATTCATCCATACACATTTGTATGCAAACGTCCATAGCACCTCTACTTGCAACAGCCCCAAACTGAAGACAACCCCCAATGTCCTTTAACTGGAAAATGGAGGAACAGACCACACTACGATGCGTGTGAGGAGTCAGGCTCAAAAGTTGTATGTACTGTGTGGCTCCATTTGATGACATTTTAGAAAAGGAACTGCAGGAAGGACAGCAGAAGTGGTTTCCAGGGGCAGGTAGAGGGGTTGACTAGAAATGAGGAATTTTGGAGAGTGATAGGCATATTCCAAATACTTATGGTGGTTATTACACTACCATAGGAGAAGTCTTCCAAAAGCTCAGGGGAAATATGTATTATGAAAAAATATGCATGGATTTCAAAAAATTTTCACACCAAAGTAAACTCATGATTTAAGTCCATTTCCACGAACATTTTGAAGTTACCACATACATAGACATCTTCTCAAACTCATATAGCTATGACACCTTAATAGTTATTTTTTATTTTTTGCTAGAGGGCGTATGTGCTTGGTAGAGAGAGGCAGAAAGACAGCAAGAAGAACAGGGAGAAAGTTACCCCCCCACCCCGGGAATGGACATGCTACACTCCCATTCTCTTCTTCCATTTCTCCCACAAAAAAGGTGGATTTTACTGTAATTAGATTGTATCTTAGTAAACTTGAATTAAAGAGAGTACAGGTAGGGGAGTCCCTTGGCCACTTTTCCTGGCAAGACCACCTACTATGAGGCCACATCAACAGTTCTGTTTCCTAAGTACTCTGAGTTCCAGGGTGTTCTCCACAGAATCATGTTGTGTTTCTCAAGTCCAGGGTGAGGCATGAATTCATGTTTTGCTTACTTTCTCCTTTTCAATGCAGGCAAGTTAGATGTGTAACTGCGCTTGGTGCAGTCTTTCCGAGGCTTTCCACGGGTGCAGTCAGGTGTTTAGTCAGCATGGTTTTTTCCAAATGGAATGAGCCTTGACTGAGGCTTCTCACTGTGGCAGTTCAACCAGAGACCATCAGATTTGACCTTGTTCTTCACCTACAAGGCTGTCACCAGGTGGGAAGCTTGCAGGGTGGCCAGAGCCAGCTGTCCAGTCTGTACTCCCCTAGGGTGGGCACAGGTGCCTGAGGTCACATTCCAGAGGCGTTGCTCATCTCATCCATCTGGAAAACTCATTGGTCAGTTGGTCTGTCCCAGAGGACCCAGGAATGGGGTGCAGCTGTTGCCAGATCTCACCAGCAAGAAAGCAGCTCCGGGATCTGCCCCGGCGAGCTGCCAAAGCTAAGGTGGCAGGTGTTGCCCCAACTCCCACTTGGTGGATTGCCACTGAGTGCTGAGCAGGGGCAGGTCAGGGGACCTGACTAAGGTCAGAGAAGGAGAAACTAGCCTGGTGAAGGTCCCCGCATACTTCTTACTGTGCTGTAAGGAGCTGCCATTCTGCCAGCGACAGGGGAGGCCAGCTCTGTTGATGGCAGTCCCCATGGGCTGTCCAGCTGGTATTTATGACAGACTGGCTATGGGGAATCACAGGATAAAATGACAGTGAGTTAGAACTTGCTCTCTCCTTCTATATGGTCCCTTGACTGGGCTGCATTGCCCAACCTAGTGGTTTATGAGATAGTGAGCCTGTGGTCAATGGTTACTAATTTATGGGAGCGAGAGTCTACTAAGGCCTTACTCATATTTCTGTTGAGCAGGAGACTGAAGAGTTCTCTGGTCAGGCTGATGTGTTGGGGGCCTGACTCAGTCTGTTATTCTATGGCCTGACCAATAAGCTGGCTTCAGGTTCCAAAGTGCCTTGTGAAAGTCATTTCTTAAGTGCAAATACACACTTAAATTGGCTGTTGTAATCTAGAGGGTGTTAAGCTAGCTGCAGAAAGTTCCAGACTTGCCTCCTTCCAGTCACCAAGACATTTAAAAAAAAGTATTTTTGCCAGAGGACACATCTGCTCACCAGAAAGACACACACACACACACACACACACACACACACACACACATACACACACACACACACACACACAGAGAGAGAGAGAGAGAGAGAGAGAGAAAGAGGATAAAGCATCTTCCATAGGGTATGGTCACACAGCAATAACTTCTTCTCCATCTCTCCCTCCTTTTGGAATTTGGGGATGCATGCATATGTGCCCAGCATGTTTTTCAAGCTGCCAAGCACAGGACTCAGACCACATGGTTGGCCATGTGAAATCCAGCTGCCTTACCTACCAGGCCAGAGTTGGCCCACCATGCTTTATTTATGGGCCCCTTTTGCTCTATGAATCACATTTGGCCTCTTTTGCAACTCAAACTATCTACAAATCACAAGCGTTCTATGGCCTCTAAATTATGGGGAGGAGTGTGCGGGGGCACCTCCTGAAGAGGGCAGCGCATACATTGTCATGGGCCCAATACAAAAGGAGTCAAGCTGAGGCAGCCCTTTCTTCTTTTTCAGGAGGGCTCTTATCTCTTAGACCGCCTGAGGCTGGCAGAGTCTCTGGTAGAGCTGTACAGAGTGAGTCTATAAATGTACATTTCCCAGCCCGCCATCAGATGTAGCTGACTGCTTGTACCAGAGCCTTATTCTGTCATTCAAGATGGTCTCCACTCTCCTTTGAGTCAAGTGGGTGAAAATGCTTGGGGGCAGACAGAGTCACGTTTGTACACTCATGTGTCAACATCCATGGGTTTCCACAACATTCCTCTTCCAGAGGACAAATGCTGCCTAGTGACATCCCCATCCGCGTTGGCACTGGGCCCAGGACACTGGGCCTTGGACACCCTGGCACATCTTGTGGTGTATGCTTCTCCTAGACCAACGGTTCTGAACCAAGGTGATTTTGTCCTCCAGGGGTGTTTGGTGATATGAGGGCCTTCGAAAAGTTTGTGGAAAAGTGGAATTAAAGTATGAATTTCAGGCCACTTGATGACATGGTGGTTAAGGTTGTTGGATTCCACATGACTGACAGTGTGTATTTGAAAAACATGCTGGATATTCATGCCCCAAATCCTAGGAGGAGAATGGAGAACAAGGGAAGGCAATATGGCCATCCCCTTGGGTAGGGGGCATATTTTCACTCCCTCCTTCTCTGTCCATCTCTGGTAAGTGCATATGCCCTGTAGAAAATTGAAAAAAGGAATGTACAAATTTATTTTGGTAGAAAATTGAAAAAAGGAATGTATAAATTTATTTTGGTGCAAAATTTTTTTGAAATCCATGCATGTTTTTTTCAGAATTTACATTTTCCATGAACTTTCTGGAAACCCCTCGTATATCTGGTTGTCCCAACTTGGGGAGGTTACTACTGGCATCTAGTGAGAAGAGGTAGGGATGTCGCCAACATACTACAATGCATTGGTCGGCCACTCACAGCGAAGGATTATCTGGCCCCAAATGTGAACTGTGCCAGGTGCAGACACCTGCTCGGACTAAGTCCCTAAGTCAGTACAATGTTCATTACTCTTTCCATCCTCAGAGCCTGGCAGGAATCATGTGGTCAGTTTGCATAGACTAACCTAATGTAATATTAAGAGGTTCACATGCTGTGTTTGTTTGTATGTTGATAAAATACTCTCTAATCTTTCCTGGAAATGTTTTTGTTCTATTTTATTTGCTAGCTTGTTTGTTTAAACGTAGAAATGAAATCACCTTTCAATTAACCATGCTAATGAGTGGAAGAGAATGATAGCCCCTTTACAATGGTCGATCACCCAGGACCCATTTATAGTGTCTGTGCAACAATTCAGAGATGCATTGATGGTAGGACTTGCTGTGCCCTCTCAAGTCAACCTCATTCCTTTCTGTTCTGGTTTTTACTGGAGGAATACAAGAATGTCCTGCCCTGTTGATAATCCACAAGATGTGACAGATAATTGGAAGATAATTGATGGTTTTATCTTGACAGTCCTATTCCCAGTCTTCTTCTCTCCCCTCTTTTTTCCCCTTCTTTCTAATCTTAAAAAGAAATTAAATCCAGGATAAACTTTTCGTTGTTTTTTTTTTTTTTTTTTTTTCGTTTTAAGGTTTTTGCCATAGGGTGCATGTGCTCACTAGAGAGAGAGAGAGAAAGAGAGAGAGAGACATTGAGAGGGAAGGTGAGAAGTCAGACCCCAGAGGGGATGGCCATGCCATAATCCCTTCTCCTCCACTCTCTTCTTGGGATTTTGGGCACACACATATGCCCTGCATGATTTTCAAGCTGCCAAGTTTAGGACTCAAACCATGGTCAGCCATGTGGGAGTCCAGTGCCTTAACTACCACACCACCTGCTGGCCCCTTGTCTTTTGTTCTTAAATTCTAGTTGAAGGGGGCCAGCAGGTGGCATGGTGGTTAAGGCACTGGATTCCCACTTGGCCGACAGTGGTATGGGTCCCAGACCTGGCCACTTGAGATTCATACTGGACGTGTGTGTGTGTGTGTGTGTGTGTGTATGTGTGTGCCCAAAATCCTGAGAAGAGAATGGAAGAGAAAGGATTGTGGTGTGGCCATCTGCCATCCTCCTCAGGGGGTGATTTCTCACTTCCTCTCTCTCTCTGTTTCTGGTGAGCACATGTGCTCTATACCAAAAGTCTCTCTCTTAAAAATTTTTTTAATTAGGGGGACCAGCAGTTAGTGTAATGGCTATGTCGCTGGATTCCAATGTAGTTGACCATGGTTCGCGTCCCGGACCGGTGGTTTAAAACTCAAGCCAGGTGTGTGTGTGTGCATGCCCAAGATCCCGAGAGGAGAATGGAGGAGAAGGGATTGCAGTGTGGCCATCCCCCTTGGGGGGTGATTTCTTGCTTTCTATCTCTTTGTCTGTCTGGCAAGCACACGCGCCCTATAGCAAAAACCTCTCAAAATTTTTTTTTTAATTAAAGAAGTTTTAAATTCAAAAAAAAATTAATTGGAATTGAAAAAATTCTAATTTGTTTGTTCATTTAATCTTTATATTGAGTTTCTACCACAGATTGGATAAAGTTAAAAACATGCTGTATCTGTCTCTGGTGACCCTGGTACCAGACTCAGCAGGTGTGCCTCTGGGGGACACAAACCAATAATGTGACCGACTTCCTAACCACTGGTCAGGTTAGGAAGGATTTACTACTCGCATAAGTAAGGACAGACCAGGACTGATTCTTAAGTCTTGCCTGAATATAAGAAGGCTCCATCTTTCACAGAGGAGTAGATCCCACTCTGCACTTTGATTGGTCCATTTTTATGCCAATATTGTTCTGCTCAGTCTCTCTGGTGCAACCAGTGTTTCCACTCCCTCCCTGCAGTGAGGCCCAATTTTAGGTGACACAGCCTCTCTGTTGCATGCATCCTGCAAACACACAACACAACAGTTAGCACCAGGTTTTTCTTGCTTAGGCTTGTCCGGACCAGATACATCCCTGGCCGAAGTACAGTACCTAGGGCTGGCAAAGGAGGTGCTCTATGCACCAAGGCATGTGCATGTGTGCGTGTACATGCATGTGTGGGGAGGTGTGGCAGCCTCCATGGCATGGACTGGAGACAACACCTGGAGGAGGAAGAGGAAGTTGGCAGGCAGGTGATGGGCAAAGGCCATGATTAGTGTTCTTGGTACAAATTCTAGACCCCTCTGCTTCTGTGTGACTCTCCAGGCAGGATCTCACTGTGTCGCCATGAAGGAGGCAGGACCTGGAGTTTCCATACCAGCTCAGTTTGGGGATTTGAGTTCAGGCTTCCAACTCCTAAGAGAAGACATGTTTCCCAAAGTGTGTCATCAACACCATCATGCTGGGTGATTTCCGAAGGCTCAGCGCCGTGGCTCAACCCTAGTCCTCAGAGAGGGCTGCATGCTTGCTGGACACCGGCAGGGGATTACGTGATGATAGTAGAGCCACTGGGCTGGAAGGGCAGGCAACGTTGACAGAAAAGTAAAGCTGCCGTTGAAAATGATGTCTATGGTCACGTCCTTGATTTCACTGTCACATACTACATGCATTGAAAAACCATATTGTGCTTTAGAGATGTGCAATTAAATGTGAATAAGAAATCATAGAACAAAATAATGTAGAAATAAATTTAGCTAAGTAAAAACTGAGCCAATTTATGGAAGAGTGTTGAGAAACTGCAGTGGGTGCGATGATGTGGCAGAAACCACTGAGGTGACCACCTGGCAGACGTCTGGAAAGCTCCTGCTCAACCCCAGGGGGGTGACTCCTCCTCCTGTGATCCTGAAGGGACCAGCGTTTTCTGAGTTTCTATTTCCTTCCTTGAGAAAGAGAGGACGACAGTGGCCCCATCCTGGTGTGTGGCCAAGGATTCAGACATTACTGCTCTGCTTAGCAGGTGCCCTGGGATCGGTCACATCTGATAGCTGGGAGTTGGGCCCTGGAGGAGGACGCTACCAACTGTGCTCCAAGAAACTCCTCTCAGTTGAGCTACTTGATCCCCAGGGACCTGTATTGCTTGAAAGAAAACCTTTTAGAATCTTCTTTTAAATCACTTGGCTTCTGTGCTCGAAGTAGGTAGGGGGAAGGAGGCAACCTTAGGGTTGGGGACAAAGCTGCTGGGGAATTTCTGTTGACTCTTCTATGCTTGTTATTTTTTTTCCTAATACCTGTAGCAAGGGTAGAAGAAAAAACTGATTCTGCCGGTTGCCAGCATTTCCCCATGACCTTAAGCCCAGTCTTGATGTGGATGAAATGTCAGTGTGCAGTACTTTAGAGAACCAGCTGCTTAAATGCCTTCTCTTTAACTGTGACAGCCCCTAAGATGGGTGTCACTAATTCCATTTCAGAGATAAGGGCATCGGGAGTGTGTCCAAGGCCACACAGCTACCTCCTAAAGACCACGTTCTTCCCTGCGTGCTAGGAATCTCCAGTAACCTGAGCACAACTGCGAATGTGAAATATCTTTGGGAAAGTGCACCAAACAAGTCAAAGAGCAACTTTGCAAAAGAAAATACCAAGACGTACCTGATGGCTTGCCCAAGAAGTAAAGTATAAAACACGTGCTGTGAAAGAAAAGACAGAAGACCCTGTGTGAGGAGAGGTGTCATGTAAACCGCAGCTCTTGCATGGAGTTACAAGGGGATTGACTTTACCAAGACTCAAATAATGCTACTAAAATTATTTGCTAGGGACCAGCAGGTGGCGTGGTGGTTGAGGAGCTGGACTCTGAAATGGCCAACCATGGTAACTTGCTTTCTCCCTTTCTCTCTCTCTCTCTCTGTGTCTCTCTCTGGTGAGCACATGTGCCCTATAGCAAACTTAAAATAAATACATAAATAAAACAAATCATTAAAAAAATATTTGATAATTCTATCTATGCTTTGGGATCTTTATTCATTCTTTCCTTCTTTTGTTATTTTGTATCAGGTAGGATGCCTTTAGCTATGAGTGACAGGAAACCCTGGGCCAACTGTTTTAAACAGTAAGTGGATTGTTTTCTCACTTAACAATTCCTGAAATGAGTCATTTTCAGGGGTTATTTAAGTGTCTCAGCAATAGCCTCAAGGACCAGAATCACTTTGCTCTTTCCTCTCCATTATCCTCACCATGTAAATTTAGTCTTTGACTGACTCCCTTTTGGTTACAAAATGGCTGCTGAGATTCTTGCTGTCACATGTAGAAGTAATAAGATTTAGCCAAAGAGGAGGACCATCTCTTCCTTTATGTCACTATGTTACTATACGGAAATGTTTCCAGAAATCATCCAAGAAAATCCCTCTGATCTCTCATTGGCAGATTAAACCCATCTGTGTGTTTCTAAGGCCATCACTGGCAAACAAAGTTGGGGTGGCTGTTGGGGTTAGCGAAGTACAATGGCTTGGTGAAGGAAGGTGGGTTATGTGAACAAAGTGGGATTCTGTTATTAGGGCGTGAGTGAAGAGGGTTTGGATCAATAACTGGGAACATTGTTACCTATTTTAAAAATATTGTTATTTATTTACTTATTTTTAATTTAATTTATTTTGGAGGGAGAGGTTTTTGCTATAGGGCACGTGCGCTCACCAGAGAGACAGAGAGAGACAGAGAGACAGAAAGTAAGAAATCACCCCCCCCAGGGGGGATGGCTATGCCGCAATCCCTTCTCCTCTCGGGATCTTGGGCATGCATGCACACATGCTCGGTGTGAGTTTAAGCCACCAGGTCCAAGACTCGAACCGTGGTCGACGACATAGGAGTTCAGTGACATAGCCATAACACTAACTGCTAATCCCTTTATTTATTTATTTATATATTTTACTTTTTTTTTTGTGATAAGGTACACTTGCGAGAGAGAGAGAGAGAGAGAGAGAAAGTGAGAAGTCACTCCCAAGGGAAGATGGCCATGCCACAATCCTTTCTCTTCCATTCTCTGAGGATTTGGGGCACACATGTATATGCACCCTTTGTGTTTTTCAAACCTTCAGTCTGGGGCTTGAACCACACACTAGGCCATGTGCCTTAACCATCATGTACCTGCTGACCCCTAAAAGAATATATATATATATATATACACACACACACACATATATATATTCCTAATTACTTCTCTCCCAGTTTCTACAGTTACTAACATTTTGACCACTTTAGTTCATCTCTATCCTTCCCTTTATCACTTGCTGTGGTATTTAAAAGTACATTCCAGGCAAGTATCATTTTTTTATGTGCTCTGTACATACGTTGAATGCCTTCTATGTACTTAGTCACAAATTCAATGAAGAAAGCTGTTTCAGGGACAAGGAATTAGCGAACTCTGACCTGGTATTAACTACTTTTTGTTAGAAGAAAAAAAGACCCTTCTTGAAACAAAGGAAAATGCAGGAAATAGGTTTTTCTCCAAAGCTTTTGTCTGGGTGCATCTGGAGTGTTTGGGAGGCTAGGAAACAGGTGTTCCGGGGAGTCTGGGTAAGGGAGAGTGCAGGGGGATTCTGTGTTTAAACAAACAGAAATGGAAGGTGAGTGGGAGTTCGGCATCTCGTTTGTCATTTCCACTCTCAGGCTGATGAGGCAAATGCTTTCTAAGAGTGGGTTTTAGTTTGTGACACCTGTTTCTGCATGTTAATAGATTTCTTGGGTAAGATAGAGCCTGGTGATGTCACTTGCAGGTGTGTGAGCCTGTGGTAGCGGTCTGCTGCTTGGCATTTGGTTCACAAGGCGTTGCTAGCCACATCTGTCCTCAGCTGTGAGGGTATATGCACTAGCGGGCTGAACAGGGAGGCTTTTTATTTTTTAATTTTTTTCTTTTACCAGAACAGAAAGTTAGATGTCACGAGTTGACTCTGGGCGGGCTTGCAAACACACATACTTTCCCTATGGCTCTAGCTGATTTCATTCAGTCGTGGAACAAAATACAAGCGTTATTTCTTTAAAATATCACCGTGACCATCAGAGTCTCTTTCCATGCGCACTTTTCTGAGTTTCTTAAGCCTATCTGTTCTATTACAGGTTAAAAAGACCCCTCTTCCTCTGTGTGTGTGAAACAGGAAGCGTGCCTTCTTATTTTCCTTCAGTTTTTAAACATTTACTCCTTTGAAGAGAGTTTATGTACTTCATGTGAGGCTGGTGCCTTTGAATATAACATTTAAAAAAATTCACCATTTCTCTAAATGTACTTCTCCATTTCTATCTGACAATTAAAGGTCAAATTGCAAAACTGAATCAGTTAGAACTCTGCGTTCAGGATACATTCAACCTGAGCTGATTTTATCTGTCTGGGCTTTGTAAAATGTTAGTGTTTATACAGCGAGTGTAAAAGCAAGTCTTTTGCATAACTGTATTTGAAAAACCTAAAAAAGAAGAGAGAAAACGGAATAATGACATGAAACGCTGCATCTGACATGATCGTTGTGTAGTCCGGGTGACTTTTTTGTAGCAGTTAGACTGTTTCTTAGCCTAGATTTCTGGAATGTGTGTGCTGTGGTTGGGTGTCCTTTGTTTCTTGTGCTGTGCATTTCGGTGCTATGCAAGAATCTATCCGACCCCAATACATTTTATTTGACATGCACAGCTGGGTCGCTGGAGGATAGTGCAGGCCATTACAAAGAATGCAAAAGAAAACACAGGCAACCTATTCATCAGAACACCATGAAAGGGAGACTCATAGGGCAGGCTCTGGCAAGAGCCCACCTGGAGGAAGCAGAAGGAGGAAAACCAACTGGGCGCCCAGGGAGAAGGGCGGAGGAAGCACAGCTGCTGTTGACTGCTGCTGGGTGGCGAGGGCCACTACCAGTGGTGAAACCCGATTCCATTTCCAACTTGTGGAATCTTAATTTAGAGCACTCTGCAAATGGGAGGGTTGGATGGCAGGATGAGGGCTTACTCTCAGAGGTGTCTGCGCGCACTTGGCATCCTAGTGGCACCCTGAGCTGAGGGGTGCATGATATTGACCTTATATGTGAGGGTGACTTCCAAGGTCTCTGACCTGTGAGATCACGCTGAGACTCCCAAGGATCCCTCGGTCTCACCAAGGAGGAGGAAGCTTCTAGAATCCTGGGGAAGCCATTCCGTTTCCTTTCTAGAGTCATAAGGGTCCTTCAGCAACATCATTCTCAGTTAATGTAACCTGGCTCGCCCAACTACTCCATTTTCCTATTTGCATTTTTGCAGCACTGGTTTCATACTTTGTTCTTTTGTCCAGTATGAGAAGCTCATGTGTGCACAAGGGTTTGTCATCTTAACAACCATTTTACCATCTGGCGTAAAGAGCTAGGGAAGCTGACTAGGCCCTTTATCTGTAGTGAGAGGCTGAATCATCTGCACATCACCTTGGTCGTTTGGACCTCTCTGAGCCTGGGCTGGGCTGAGACATGGTCTCTGCTCTCAGTTTGCCCACTGGTCCGTAGGAGAAAATCAGTGTATGCTCAGCTCACCATGATGGGTCTCGGTGCAGAAGATGGAGTACTGGGGTATCTGGCTGGAACTCCACTCAGGTATGGAGAGCAAAGACTAGGAGCCTTGGAGAGAAAGGCAGACGGACAGACTTGAGCTCACATCTAGGTGATCCTGTGCAGGCCAAGCACTTCGCGGTTTGGTAAAGAGCACTCAGGAAGTGGTAGTTGAATTTGTTTGCATCTTGGGGACCATAGATGGAGTTGGTTGTTTAAAATGTCCCCCCTTGGGACCAGGTGGCAGCACAATGATGACATAAGTGGACTCACGTGCTGGGTGCACGTGTGTGTGCCTGTGTTTTGGGCCAGCTGAGACTAGCAGTCGATTACTGTACATGGGTGCCTTTCTCTCTCTTTCATGGAAGCAATAAATAAACATAAAAAATTAAATGTGCCCCCTTATCCACAGGCTCCTCTGTTCTCCCAGGTGGGAGTCTTGCTGAAAGTAAGCATAACTCTATTGAGCGAAATTGACAGGAGATCCTGCAAGGGCTCCTGGAAGTAACAGGATGTTTCAAAATGGATTTGTTTCAGTCTTGATTTTGCAAAATGTTTCTGCCTCCCAAACCAAAGCAGGTTCCAGACTCATCAGGTCTTATCAGAAACCTTTATTTTCTTCTCAGTTACTTATCAAATTCAAGAAGTCTACCACATACTCAAAACAAAACAAGAACACTTTGGTAAATAGGGTTTGAGAAGACTGACTGAAAACAGACACTGCAGTGGCTGGATGATGGTGGAAAAGCACTAAACTCTGTGAGGCTGGCCCACATGGGAAGGTCCCCAGTTTGCACCCAGAGACCTCCCTGAATGTGCCAGGTGCATGTGTGCCCGTGATCTGGGCCTGGCTAGGGCTAGGGTTAAGTCAGATCATCAGCACCCTGTTGAGTTTGCTGTTTCTCCCTGTCTTTCTCCCTTGTGGAAAATTTAAAAAGAAAAACAAACAAGGCCAGTAGTTGGTATGGAGGTTAAGGTGCTGAATCTCACATGGCTGACCATAGTTCGAGTTCCAGGCCTGCGGCTTGAAAATCATGCCAGGCATGTGTGTGTGTGCATGCCCCAAATCTCAAAAGGAGCCTGGAGAAGAAGGGGATTATGATGTGGCCATCCCTCCTACAGGGGTGATTACTCACTTTCCCTTTGTCTCTCTGCCTCTCTCTGGCAAGCACATGCACCCTATAGCAAAACTTAAAACAAACAAATAAAAAACCAATCTCCAACAATCCCATCACTGCCAAAACCCCAAGCCACTGGAAATACATACGGCTTTCCCCACTGGGGCAAAAATTGAAGATGTCCACTTGGTGAGCTCTGGGAAAGACCAACATGAAAACTGCTCCTGTGGCTGTCAGTGCTTTACTGGGTCCTCCCTCCCCTCTTCCTCTTTTCTATATGTTCTGCTTCTTGACCTGGAACAGGGGAACTCAAATTCTAACCCCAGCCACGTTATTAAATGGTGCACTTTTACATTCACAAGGGTAGTTGGTGGGAATTTCAAAACACAGGGTTAAATTCTGCTCTTACAAAGATGGAACAAAAGCTCTCTGTCTTTTGGAGGTCACTAATCCGCTGTTTGCACCTTATTGTCACTACGTAATGTCTGAAAAACTTGGAATTATTTCCAATTAGTGGGTTTTAGTGGATCTTGCTCTCTGAGCCGTTGACCCCTCGTGTTTGTTTAGCAGGATTTTCTCACCGGGCTTCACCTTGCTGAGCATTGTGTGGCTGTCAGGGTGTCTGAACCGCGCCGGGTGACCTCTGCAGAAATGCCCGTGTCGTGAGACTGGGGGAGCTGTTGTGAATTTCATGATGACAGATGGCAGAGGCATAAAAGGCACCTCCATGGGCTTTGTGAGAGGGGATTTGTGCTCTCAGGATCCTTTTTTCTCTCTGCAATCGGGAGACACTTCTGTGATTGCTGTCAGGGCTGCCGTGTTGCCCGTTTAGAACAGCGAAGCCGCTGAGGCCAAGGGCCCTCACGTGCCGACATACTTCATCCCTCTGGGTCCCACAGACAAGCTTCAGATGACTTGGTAGGCTCAGCCACATGCACAGGTGGTGGAAAAGCAGGAACAGCCTGCAAGCTTGGCACTTAGAACACTGGGGTTTAATTAGATGACAACCCCCCACCAACACACACACACACACACACACACACACACACCTCCTTCTGGAGACCAGAGGGGCAGAGTTATCAGGAAGAAGAGCAAAAAGGGAGCCTCTGGTCTTATTTTTTGTTAAGTAGCTTCCTTCCAGGCCCTGGCTGAGACTTAGAGTTGGTGGTAAGGTAGTTTGGCCGTGATGGGAGAAGACAGGAGCGAGATGAAGAGGGAATAATGGTGTGTTAGCGTTGGTGCAAACTGCTAAGTCCTGTGTGTGCCCCTAATGACTCTACCTGGCTACATGTTCTAGCCCCTCCAAGCACCTTGATGGGGGACCCTTTTCATGATCAAGTGAAACTACAAAGGCTCCCAGAAAGAGAGCTGCTTACCGTGGAGGGGCTGTGGTTAGCTTGGGATGGCAAGGGGGACCTCCATTGCCAACATTTGCACATTAGGAGAAGTCCTTGATTTCTGCTGTTTTTGGAAAACTGGGCAGCTTGGCAGCCACTGGCTGGAGCCCTGTAGCAGCTGCCACCTCCCATAGGCTCATCCCCACTGGGTGTTTGAATTTTTCTTGCACTTAGCCCACTGTATTCATCTTCCCAATTAACCCCAGTAGACATTTGAGTTTGCAAATCTAACTTGTTCTAATCCCCTCACCAAAACTGAAAGGTAAATGCCTAACAAGGACCTTTCATCGGTCCACTTAAATAATTCAGGATTCAGACAACTTTTCATGCTACAAAGCTTCTCTCCATTTTTCTCAATACACAAAATTGGAAACAACGTAACCGCAAAAGAGGTTAACAAAGGTATGTGTTCCTCTAATGGAATATTGTGTGGCAAAAGATGCTCAAGACCTGATGCTGTGTTTCAAAAAAGCTTGACACCAAATTGTGTTTGCACTACACTCCAACCACCTCCCCAGTGGAAAAGCAATGTGTATAGAATAGTGCTGGGAGGACATTTGCCAAAACATTAGCAGTGATTGTGTTTGGCGATGAAGTTAGCCATGATCGTTTCTTATTTATTTTACTCCTGGCCAGCCAGGCAGCTGCCTTCCCTCTTGACTGACAGGTGGACTTACTTCTTACATATTTCTGTGTGATGGATGATTTCTGATTTTTCCACGCTTCCGAAAGGACTTTTAAAATCAGGGTCTTCAGGAGAATTTCTGGTTGCTGTGAAAACAGTTACAAACTGGAAACATAGGACTCAGTATGGGAAAGCTTATCTTTGCCTGATCCAAACCCGCGATCGCGTGTTTCCAGGTGTCAGTGCTACATAAATGAGGAAGAAAGGGCGGGGCTTGTTTGCCTGGGGTCCCCATCACTTTGCTGGTGTGCGGTTGGAGCTGAGTGCAGGGTGGGGTCAGGCTGGTGCTACCCCTGAGGGCCTCCTCCTCAGAGCGGTCTCAAACCCTTTAGTTTTTACTTTACCTGAACGCTGTGTTTCTTGAGTGTTGAACTATGGCCTGATTTCACATTCTGAAACTAAACATTGGTCTCAATTCTGTGAAGAAAAGGATGTTTCAGAGGAGGGATGACTCACTTTTTATTTCAAGCCCGGTGAGAAGCAGCCAACCTAAGAGGCGATAAAGGAATAAGCATTTGAGATATTTCAAGATGGTTATGTCTATTTTTAGATTTTATTTTTAATGACACATGTGGTTGCACATTCTTACTATAAACTCCAGAGTCCTCCTTGTCCCTTGCCCTGCCTTTCCCAGAGATCAGCTAGTTCCATCAACTGCTGATCAATTTCATGTGTGTCTTTTTTTTTTCTAAGTTTTAAATTTAGTTTATTTATTTCCCCCATTAGAGAGGGAGAGACAGAGAGAGAGAAGGAGAGGGAGAGAGGGAGACAGACAGCACTACCAACAGGGTAGATGATCCACACCCAGCTTCAGTCAGCCCTGGGTCCTGGGCATACACCTGCCTGGTTACTCGGGGAGGCTTCCAGGTGCAAACCTAGAACCTGCCCCTATGGGTCAGCCTTGTAGAGCATTGCATTTCTCTACTGTGCCCCCTTCCAGCCCCCTTAAGGTGTCTGTCTAGATGATTTGTATTAATGTGTGTGTGTGTGTGTGTGTGTGTGTGTGTGTGTTTGTGTAAAGAAAAGTATGTTCATTTACTTGTGCATGGATATATATTTGCCTACAAGTGCTTGCATAATCTATGCATTGTTTTGCAACTTGTTATTTATTTTTTGCACAGAACAATGTATCTTGGGGATTATCCTTTATTGTTCGATAAAGATCTGTCTTATTTTTAGTTGCTGACACATTTTTGTATTTTAGAGAGGTGTTTTTTTTGTGTGTGTGTGGTGGTGGTTGTTTTTTTGCTATAGGGCGTGTGTGCTAGCCAGAAAGACAGAGACAGAAAGTGAAAAATCTGCTGCCTGGGGGCATGGCCATACCACAATCCTTTCTCCTCCATTTTCCTCTCAAAATTTCGGACATGCACTCACACACACCTGGTGTGAGTTTTAAGCCACTGGGTCCAGAACTCAAACTGTGGTTGACCACGTGGGAATCTAGCAACATAATCATTAAGCCATCTGCTGGTCCCATGAGCTAGGTTTAACTGTTCCTCTTCGAGAACTAGAAAATGATTGTCTTTCTCAGTATACCTAAGTGAGCCTTTGTTTCAGTGACAAAATAAAAAGATAAAATCAGCTATTTTTTTTTTTAACTCCACAGTTGTAGGTACTATTTAAAAGGGGGGGGGGAACTACAGAAAGACAATTCACAGGAGTAGAGGTCACCTAGGCCTGTCTGTTGCTGGAGTGTCCAGAGCTGCAGCATGGTACCTGCTCTGTGCTTACCAGGATGCAGTGGCCATGCAATTGCAGAGTCAGTGGTGATCATGGGTGAGCCAGGCCTGGAGAAGCAGGAAGAAGTACAGCTGTGAGAAGGCCAGTGGTGGGAGGGAGAAGGGGGAGCACCAGCTGCCCAGAGAGAGGATGGTATTTACAAAGGATATGTGGACAGGCTGTCCGGTGGGTATTATTTAAAAGGGGGGGGGGAACTACAGAAAGACAATTCACAGGAGTAGAGGTCACCTAGGCCTGTCTGTTGCTGGAGTGTCCAGAGCTGCAGCATGGTACCTGCTCTGTGCTTACCAGGATGCAGTGGCCATGCAATTGCAGAGTCAGTGGTGATCATGGGTGAGCCAGGCCTGGAGAAGCAGGAAGAAGTACAGCTGTGAGAAGGCCAGTGGTGGGAGGGAGAAGGGGGAGCACCAGCTGCCCAGAGAGAGGATGGTATTTACAAAGGATATGTGGACAGGCTGTCCCTCTCCAAGGCAGTGTCGGATCCTTTGAGACAGAGGACAGGAGTGAAGGCAAGAGGGTAGGGGGACTCATGCCCAGGGCTGAGTTGGAGGAAGCAGGGGTGCAAGGGGGCCCCTGACCTTGCTAAGGGCTGGTGGTAGGAAGGGGTGGTTGGTGAGCAGGATTCAAACCAGGAAGATCAGGAAAGAGGAAGAGTGAAATCAGGAGAGATCTAAGAGCATAGAGTTGGAACTTTGTCTTCAGTAGATGTTGGTAAGCAGGGGGGACCACCAGCACCTGACTTATTTCTGGAAGAAGAGGCCTTGGCGGCATGTAGTGGGTGCTGGAGCAGGAGGGGCTGGGGCATGGTTCCTTGTGCATCTGTGTATCCATCATCCGTCTGTCCACCCTTTCATCCCTTATTTGTACTTTTGGTGATTGGCTTCTTCTCCCAAGAGGGAAAAGGTACATGAACCATTTTTGAAGCAGGAACCTGAGGACCCAGTTCCAGAGAAAAGACCCATGACCCAGAAGAATCCTTGAAGGAAACTTGCCTGTTATCAGTGTTCAGATCTCAACCATCCACTCTGGTCTTCGTTCTCCATTCTCTTCGCTAGTACATATCTTAATCATCCATCGCACCATTGCTGTGCCAGAGTCTTTTATCTTGCCAACATCGCACAGAGGCAGGCCTGGTGTGTTTCCCGAAGTGATCCCTCTGGAAAAACCATCTGTGATCACGGAGGTGACATTATGACTACAGCAGCTAACATTTACCAGGTGCTTACTATGGGCCAAGTGCTGCTCCAAGCACATTCGTAGGTAGTTTGAGGTGACTGAAGCACAGACACTACAGCCAATTTGGCTGAAGTCACACAATTAGGAAATGGTGAGCTTCTCCCCACTTGCTGCTTTCTCCCTCAACTTTGGATCCCCCTGACATTGTGAATACTCAGCATCTCACAGGTCATCACGGAGTATGGCTATGTGTTTTGTAAACTCTGTGTAAATGCTGGTTATTGTCACCATTGCGCAAAGCATTGACTAGAACCTCACAGACTTCCAGATGATGTGATGCAAGTTCCAGGGAATTGCATTTCTATGATCTGCCACCCCAAGTCCTTGCTGAGCAAATATCTCTATTTCTATCTCTGTCCACTTGCTGTTTATGGGGGTCACTTCAGTCAACCATGAGTTTTGTAACTCTCCACTCTGTTGAATATGCAGTGGGTCAGCTCTGTGGCCTTGATATACTCTATCTTGCTCTCCCTTCCAGAAGGGGCTGTTGTCCCGGGCACAGGTCAGCACTTATCTGGCCTGTAGCTCATGTCTCTTCCACTTGGGCCTCACACTGACTTTAGAAACTAACCAACAGCAACCAAATCCTCAATCCTCATTATCCTCCACTCTTGCATAATAGGCAATTTTATTGAAATAGTTAACAAAGCAGAATTCTTACTGTGTGTTAGAAACAGATACATGCACTTTACACAGGCAGTGAGCATGCGTTTGTTCCATGATAATGGTGTAAAAGAAGCCTCCTTCATTTTGCATAAATGAAATGGTTTATTTTGTGCATTTGACTGGTTATTAATGGGCTCCTTTCCTCCCTGACTGGGATGACCTAACATTCTGGGGCTCACATGGTAGCTCTCACATGGTAGCCAGGGAACAGGGTGGGGCCTGGCCCTTAATCTACAGTGGCCAAGGTCATTGTCCTCTTAGGCACCCTAGTCCTTATCGTTGTCTGACCCTGATCATCTGACTGGTGGTAATGATCCTACAAGTCCATGCTTGCCTTGATAACCTTCCCTGGGCTTTCCTCCTTGACCACAAAGAGGCAAAGTGACCAGCAAGGAGTTCAAGGCAGAGGTGTCTGTCTTCAGAGCCCATGCCCCAAGCCACTGTGATCTCCTGACTCTCAGCTCCCTTGCAGAGCTTTCACTGGCCCCTTATTCTCCTCCTCATTACAGCAGACTCACCGCCCTCAGGTGGGGCAGCTGGTGTCCTTTCTTGTGTGAACCTAGACACTGCCAGCCTCTCTTAGCTCCCCTCAGTCACTGGTTGGGTCTAACCCTCTAGTTGAAGGCCTAGGTGCTGTTCCTTTAGGATAACCTGATGTACATGCCTTGTAACAGTTACTCTGAGCTAGTGGGTCTCATGGGGTACCTTCCAAAAACTTGGTTAATTCCTTCACAGCCTTCTTAAACCCATGGAAGTTGTGGAGGGGCAGAGGTCAGAGGATAAGTTCTACTTTGCTGGGGGAAAGTGAAGGCACTTCTCATGATTTTTCTGGGTATTTAGAACTGGGACTTCTCATGGGATGTTTTCCTGAGTCTCATCACTGTTTCAAGGGTTCAGTAGCCATGTGGGTCAGTGCCTACCTGCTGGACAAGAAGGTTCTGTAGACAGCACAGATCAGTTGACTGTTGTTGGTGGGTCCAGTGAGCCTCATCTCCCTGCTTTTCAGGATGTTCTTTAGGTAGGAGGACACTGACTGAGTCTGTTCTTATAAACTTTCTTCAATATATTATAATTTATGTCTCTCAACAACCTTGCGGCAGAGGGACTAGAATTATCCTTGTAGGGCACATGGTGGGTACGTGGTGGGTGACTGGGCCTTGGATCCAACCCAGCTACCTCAACCTCTGGCCATTGCCTGTGTCTAGAGAAGACTGAATAGAGCTAGAGGAGGTTGTGTGTGCCCTCAGATAGCCCTGGCTCCTGCCATAGGAGGGGGGATGAAGGGGCCTCCATCTGGGTAGAGCTGGAGGGGTACGGGCCTCACAGTGTAAGTCTGTTCAGTTGTGTTGTTTGGATCTGCCCATCAGGTGAGGTTTATATAGAAGGGACTTCAAATAGTTGGTGGAAAATGGAACTAAAGAACAAGCTCGTTATGGTTAAAAAAGAAAAAGAAATCCACACATAGTTTTTCATAATATGCATTTTCCATGGGCTTTTTGAAGGCCTCCCAACCCTCCCATACAGAAAAACTGGGCCTCTTGATGTTTGGAATGTCCTTGAGGAAGGTCACGCAGCCCTTGTTTCACCAGTGTTTGCAGCTGAGGTGGGGAGCTCTGTGGTCCTGGCACCCTCGCTGTAGGTGCAGCCATTCTGAGGACCCCATCTATTTCTGCAAACCCGTCTCCTCCATTATCCTCTTGGGATTCTGGACATGCATGTACACATGCCTGGTGTGATTCTTGAGCCACGGGATCCAAGACTCGAACCATAGTTAGCTGTGTGGGAGTCTACCGCTTTAACCACCATGCAACCTGCTGGCCCCAACTTCTACTTTCTTTATGAAGTAATTTTTGGAGGCAAAGAAGAATGTGACTTTTAACCCTGGGTCACCATAAGCCACATGATGAGGAATATCTTCTCCCTGTGCTTTTGACATGTAGAACCCTTCCAGTTGCAGGGAAGGGGCATTCTGGAGCCCTGGGAGTCACCAACTCAGATGATAACTCAGGTTGTACACATAGGGTATGTGTGAGTGTGTGTGGGGGGTCTGAGTATGTGGATGCACACATGTAGTTTCTGTGTTTTCTACCTCTCATCTGGTACCTCTCCTCTCTCAGCCCCATGCCTCTGCTTCAAGGAGAAGTCTGTTTTTTTTACAGCTGATACAGAATTGCATCCAGTGAGAGTCCCAGCTCCAGTGGCTGGTGGCCACATCCAGACTGGGCTGGGGGCCAAGCAAGGTCCCCCCGATCCTGTGTTATTTGGGGACAGGTCACTCGACCTCTCTGAGCCTCATTTCTCATTGAAAAGTGTGGATTGTAAACTACCTGCATGGCACCTAAATGAGGCTTTTAAAAACATTCTCATCCTAGAGAAGGACTATAAGATTTGGGCACAGAGCAGGTGAGTCTCTGGCTTGAGAACACGCAGAAAGAAACTGAAGAATTGTTTAGGGGGCCTACTGGTCCCTGAGCCTTCACAACCCCACTCTGCTGTATCTGAGCACCGGCTTGATCCTTGAGGAAAAGCAGGGAGCCAGAAGTAAGTTCCTGTTTTAAAGGAGATTGGACTTACCCTATCCATGCCATACCAAACAGGATGCTGCCCTTCACAAAGTGTCTTAAAGGTTGCACACCTCCTCATGATGGTGACACTGGTCCCAGAATTTATTTTTGGGGGTGGATTGCAAAGCTGACTTGTAATGCCCCGATTTAGAACCTGGACCCAGGGAAGCCCTGAGTGGCAGCTTTAGTCTTGAGAAGGAGCCCGCAGGAGAACCATAATCCAGAGGGAGGGCTGCAGTGGAATGAAGCAGGCTAGCCTTGGTGCCTGGGAGGGTTCCGGGCTGTGCAGGTGAAGGGGAGTGTGTGCGTGTGCGTGTGTGTGTGCGCGCGCACACATACTTGCATGTGTACACTGCTTACAAAAGTGGTTGGGGTCCGTTTCTTGGAGGGGAGCAGCAAGCTGTGCATTGGTGGCCAGGCATATGCCAGGAGCCTCTTCTTTCATGTTGCAGAAGATTGTGCAAGGAACATGCAACTTCTCACTCCAGTTTGCCCAGGATCCCTGCCCTTTATCATTGGTGGGCTGCTGGGTACTTTTCTGCAGGACAAGTTACATTGTTTGGTGTCTGGTCTCCTGCCTGATGGCATGGTCACAAGTTTAATATGGGAACAAAATAAGCTGGAATCAGTGAGAATACTCTGAAAGTATTTTCCAGTCCATTTGTTGATATATTTTTTTTCAGCAATTTTTGTTGAGGGCATCCTATGTGCCAAATCCTGTTCTGGGCACGAGGGATAACGTGGTGAACAAAACAGATCAAAATCTTGTCCTCACAGAGCCACTATTCTAGTGGGTGAAACAGAAGAAAAGGCAAGAAAGTAAAATATGAATTATTATCAGTGACATTTTAACAGAGGTGGGGAGGCTGGAGCTTAGTTCTTTCCTTCTTTTTAATTTAATTAAGTGAATTAACTAATTCTTATTATATATATATGTGTGTGTGTGTGTGTGTGTGTGTGTGTGTGCGTGTATATGTATATGTGTG
>NW_006160024.1:610113-611409 GCF_000334495.1 Tupaia belangeri chinensis
TATTTTTTTTTCTTTTTTTTTTTTGCTAGAGGGTGCATGGGCTCGCCAGGAATGAAAAAGGAGACAGAGAGAGAGAGGAGAAAGTACTCCTCATGGGGAATGGCCACAATCCTTTCTCCTCCATCTCTTGGGATTTGAGATATGCATGCACATGCACCCAGTGTGTTTCTTAAGCTGCTGGTTCTTGGACTCCAACTGTGGTCAACCACGTAGAAACTGGCTGCCTTAGCCACCATGCCATGGAGCCGGCCCAGAGCTTAGTTCTTCCTACTGCTCCTGCTCTGTGCTCTCCTGGCCTCTCATCTACTTGATAGTAGCAACCACCCTGGACACTCTGCCTGTGGAAGGCCCGCGATCCACCTGACAACGATCCTTGGGAGGTGCTCAGTAGGTGGCAGGTGAATGAAAGGAGGGGTGAGCAGGTGAGCTTGATTGTTTGCTGCAGAAGGATCTCCTGCCCTGGGTGTGGTCAGTAGTGGTGTGTGTGGCTGACTCACTGATCCTGCCCTCTCCAACGTGTCTGAGCAGTCGAGTACACAGAGGTTCAAACTGGCCATGTAGGAACATAGGTCACCTGCCCCTGACTCTTTAGCAACTCTGGGATCACTAGTGTCAGGCCAGACCTTTGCTGAAGTCCACATGTTCACTTTCTAGATGTTTCTAGAAAGATCTATAACTTCTGTCCTTATTTATGTGGGTCTAATGAACAAACAAACAAAAAATCACACATTTATGGGATCAATGCACTTGGGGTTTTGTTGGTTGTCAATTTTTCAAACACCACACATGTAGCTAAAAACAGCACTTAACCCCGTGAACATAACCATGCAGTTGAGACACCTCACAGACGTGCAGAATTTCCTTTTCCTCCAACGCCCACACTGCTTGGGTCACTGCAGAGAGTACCTGCCTCACATTGTCCCACCTTTAAGAAGGGCAGACCGTCTCCTGATATTGATGCAATAAGTTCCTCTGATAAAACCCTGGGGGTCAGAAGGACCCCCTGGGATGTGAAGATGGTGGACAGGGGAAAGGCAGTGCCTGGGCCTCACTGTCTGTCGGTGTCTTACCCAGGTGGTGATGATGACCTTGCACCCCAAAGCTGCGATGCCCTCTGGGGAGCGTTGTACCACAGCTGTGCAGCAGTCCTTGCCCTGGTCTAGGAGGTGGTCATGCATCAAGCATTCCCCAGGTACTAGAAGGTTGGGTGTGAGAAAATCAGGAAGCAAGCCAGGCTAAAGCTATTTTCCACTTTTTTTTTTTTTAATGTTTTTGCCCTAGAATGTATGCACTTCC
>NW_006160024.1:611452-617384 GCF_000334495.1 Tupaia belangeri chinensis
GGAAAGAGAGAAATCACCCGCCTACAGAGATGGCCATGCCACAGTTCCTTCTCTTTTGTTCTCCTGGCACAGTGGGCACACATGCACATGTGCCTCGTGGAATTTTCATGCTAGTGAGTCTAGGACTCAAACTACTCAGCTGGACATATAGGGCCATATGGGACCACCATGCCACCTACTGGTTCCTGTTATTGTACTTTTAAGTTTCTTCCTTTCTTTCACGAGCTAGAGAGGAGAGCCAGCCACTTTGATAGGATTTTGATATTGCAATCCACCCCTGGCTTCAACCAGCCAAGATTATGGGCACATTTGTGCCTGGCATCCTCCAAGGAGTCTCTGGATGCAAACATGGAACCCTCCCATGTGGGTCAGCCTTGCACGGCATCACATTTCAACTGCTGCACCACCATCTGGCCTCCGACTTCTCAAAGTTTTAAACAGAGCTCATGATGAATATGTCATCAATTTGTTTCAAAATTTTTGTAGTTAATTTGTTTAATTCTTTTATGAGAGAGAGAGAGAGATATCTCAAATAGGGTCTTCACGCCATGATTCATCAATCTACCCCAGCCTTAGCCAGCCAGAATTATGGACACACATGCCCAAAATGTGCAGGGTTGTGTCATAGCTATACCACTGTGGCTGGCAATTTAAAATGATCGTCATGCTTTCCAAAAATCATGAGACTTTCCTGAATTTCTTCTTTGAATAAAATAATAAAGGACCTAAATTTTATAAGTAGCTTCAGCTTGGACATTCAAATATTTTTAAATTTAATTTTATTTTCTAATTTTTTATATTTGGGCACTGTGCATCTCTACAGCATACAAAATGAATCATCCCAGTGTGAATACACTGGATATCAATCCAGTCAAAGAGTTTACCATACATATTATCAACAGATAATTTTTAATCTTTGGAGGGAATCAAAGGAGGGATAAAAGGAAAATATTTAACGGACCATTTTTGTGTCCTTTAAATTTTTTCCTTTCCTCCCCTTAATTTCCTCCTTCCTGTCCCCATTGACCACCCTCCTCTTACACCGGCTGTAGTATCTATAGATGCTCTCCATGATTTCACACATTACAGCCTTTCAGTTTCTGCCAAAGAGTGCAGGCCTTCAGTATATATTAACTGAGGACACACAATGCCTCTCTTTCATTAAGTCTGGCTTGCTTTGCTTAGTGTTAAATCTTCCATATTTGTCCACTTTCCATAAAATGCCAGTGTCTCTCTCTTTTTATAATGGCTGAGTAGTATTCCATAATGTACATGTGCCACACTTTCTTAATTCATTCATCTGTTCTTGGACATTTGGATTGATCCCATGTCTTAACAATTGTGAAAAAATGCTGCAACAACCATGGATATACAAGTTTTTTTTTTTTTTTTCTCTCTCTGAGTATATTCCTATTGTCTGGGTAGATACGTAGCAGTGGGATTTCTGTGTCATCTGGTAGTTCTATTTGTGGGTTTTGGAGGAACCTTCATATTGTTCTCTACAGTGGCTGTATTATTTTGTTAGTTTGTTGGGAAAGCCATGACTTATTTTTCTATTTTTTTAAATGCAGAAATGCATTATGACTTTCCTAAAAATCCAGTACATTTCAACCAAAAGTACAGGTTTCACCTTTTCACTGCATCCTTGTCAGCACTTATTATTGTTTTATTTATTTTTAAACAAGAAGAAAAAACATTTTAAGAAATTACCAAACTGATCAACAGCTCAAAAGAAAGCAAAATATTTAAATTGGAAAAACAAAGCATAGTAAAGAAAAAGACAGTGTTTTACTCAAAAGTCATCAAATTCTACTTTACCAGTTCAGTCTTATGTAATTAATCTTTCTTGTGATGAATTTGCAGTGTTACTGTGGTCCAATCTTTTCGTTTAAATCCTGGAAGTTAACATTCAACATTATTATCGCTCTTTCTTGTCCCTAGTATCAAGCTGGTCATTTTCTTGGTTGCTTTTTCTTCTCTTATTTCTGTATGTGTGTCTTCAGTTTTTCTGGTAAAGCACTCCTTTCAGAACTTCTTGAAGAACTGGTCTGGCATTGATAAATTCTTTCAGGTTTTGTTTATCTGAGAATGTTTTTTATCTTTTCTTCCCATACGAAGGATAATCTTGCCAGATATAGTATTCTTGGTTGAAACTTAATACTTAATTTTTTCACTTAATACTTTGAATATATTTTCCCATCTTTCCTTGCTCGCGTTGTTTCTGATGAGAGGTTCAACATTAGCCTGATGGGATAACCTTTATAAGTAGCCTGATGTTTCTCTCTTGCCAATTTTAATATCTTATCTTTGTGTATTTGGCCAATCTGCCTATGATGTGCTTTGGAGAAGATCTTCTTGGGTTGATTCTATTAGGGGTCCTTTGTGTTTCTTGGGTCTGGATATTTGAATGCCTCTCTAGATTTAGAAAGTTTTCTTCCAGGATTTCATGGAATAGATTATCAATGCCCTTATTAGTTTCTTCACCTTTTGGGATACCGATTATCCGGATGTTTCAGCACTTAATGGTATCTAGTATTTCTTGTATAGTATTCTCTTCTTTTTTTTTTTTTTTTTTGAGAGTTTTTTGTGATAGGGTGCGTGCGCTCGCCAGAAAGACAGAGACAGAGAAACAGAAAGCAAGAAATCACCGCTCAAGGGGGATGGCCACGCCACAATCCCTTCTCCTCCATTCTTATCTTGGGATCTTGGGCATGCACACACAAGTCCCCGGCGTGAGTTTAAGCCACTGGGTTCGGGACTTGAACCGCGGTCGGCCACATGGGAGTCCAGCGACACAGCCATTATGTTAACTGCTGGTCCCTCAGTATTCTCATTTTTTTCTGGTTATTCATTCCGTTTTTTGGTTGTTTTTTCTAGGTAAGAGGTTTTGCCTTCAACATCCAAGATTGGATCTTCTGCATGGACTAATCTGCTTTTAATACTTTAGAAGGAGATTTTGATATCTTGTATTGCAGCCTTCATTTCTAACAGCTCCATTTGATTCTTTTTTATGGTGTGTATTTCCTCTTTCAGATCGTAGAACTCATTGTCTTCCTAACCTCCTGGAACTCATTGTCTCTTTTCTCCTGCATCTTCTAGAGTTCATTGTCTCTCAGTTCTTGATTTAATTTAGTTTTGCCACTATGAATATTCTGAATTCTCTGTCAGACATTTCCACAAGTTCCACTGTACTGTCTGTGGATGATGAAGGATTGTTCTTTTCACTTAGGGGAGAGATACTTTCTGGGTTTCTCATATTTCTTGTCCCTCTGTGGTAGTTTCTGGTCATTCTGTGACAAAATCTCTCCTTTACTATGTTTTGTAATATGGTATCCACACAAATAGATTATTAGTTCAGATTTACAAAAAGAAGTTTCTTCCTTAAAGCAGGAAGTTCAATAAGTGTTGAGGATTTCAATGACCCTAAGAGTATTCAGATACTCAGCTACTGAGCACCTAGGCCTGTCTAGACCTCAGTGTGTAGAAACTGAAGAGCAGAGTAAAAAAGTAAGGTTAAAAAAAAAAAGCAAAAAAAAAAAAGGAAAGAAAAAAGAGAAAAAATGAGATAAAAACAACCAAAAAAGAGAAAATAATTATTTTTAAAAGGTAAAAAGTGAAAACTGCGTGGTGCCCAGTGCGCAAAAGCATCAGAACACACCTCAGATTTAAAATGGCTTCTGAAATTAGCAATAGAAAAAAAAGCCAGAGGTGAGACATGGTTTAAAATAAATAATTTAAAGAGAGAGAGACAGACTGACAGAGAGGACAGAGGTCGCCCTACCTTGTCTGAGTGTTTTCGGGGTCTAGGAGATGAGGTTGAGAACACCTTGGCCCCTGAACACTCCAGGACATACCTCAGATTTAAAATGGCTTCTTGTCTGAGTGTTTTCGGGGTCTAGGAGATGAGGTTTAGCTTATTCTTTATTTTTTTTAATCTTAGCCATTCTGACTTGGGTTAGGTGGTATATCATGTGGTTTTGATTTGCATCTCCTTTATGATTAGGGATATTGAGCATTTTTTCATATGCTTTTTGTCTGTTCATATATCTTCCTTAGACAATTGTCTGTTCAGTCTATTTGTCCATCTTTTCAATGGATTTATTATTATTATTATTATTATTATTATTATGTGTGGGCAAGCTGCTTGAGCTCCCTGTATATTATGGTTATTGGTCCCTTATCTGAGGCGAAGTTTGTGAATATAGTCTCCCGTTCTGATGGTTATCTGTAAACTTTAATTATTATTTCTTTTGCTGTGCAGAAGCTTTTTAACATGATGTAATCCCACTTTTCTATTTTTGGGATTATTGCCTGTGTTTTGGTGGTCTTATTTAAGATTTCTTTGCCTACTCTGATATCTCCAAGAGTTTCTCCTATGTTTTCCACCAGTAGGTTTATAGTTTGAGGTTTTCTCTTTAGATTTTGATCCATTTTGAGTTGATTTTTGTTACTGGTGAGAGCTAGAGGTCAAGTTTCATTTTTTCGGCAGGTGAATATCCAGTTTTTCTAGCACTATTTTTTTTTCTTTTCCTGCTGGATTGTCTCATGTCCTTTGTCAAGAACCAGCTGGTAATATGTGTTGGGACTTATTTCTGTGTTCTCAATTCTGTTTCATTGGTCTACCTACATGTTTTTGTGTCAGTACCATGCTGTTTTGATTATCACAGCTTGTTAATATATTTTTTGGGTCATACAGTGAGATATCTCCTACTTTACTCTTTTTGTACAGTATTGCTTTGGTGATATGAAGTCTTTTATGATTCCAGACACATTTTATGAATCTTTTTTCTAATTCTGTGAAGAACACAGGTGGCAATTTGATCAGAATTGAATTATACTTGTAGATTAACTTGGATAAAATTGACATTTTGATTATATTAATCCTTCCATCAATAGCATGGGATGTCTTTCCACTTTTTTGTGTCATTTTTGATTCCTTTTTGAAGTTTTTCATTGCTTCCCTTGTAGAGATCCTTGACTTTTTTAATTACGTTTATCCCTAGGTATTTTATATTTCTGTGGCTATTGTAATTGGGGTTGCTTTCTTCAATTCTTCCTCAGTCTGATCATTGCTGGTATATAGAAATGCTAGAGTTTTGTATGTTGATTTCATATCCTGCTACTTCACTTTATTTGTCATTTACAAGAGGTTTTTTCCTGTGGATTCTTTGGATTTTCTATGTTTGTAATCATATCTACTACATTTCAAGATAATTTTCACTTCTTCTTTCTCTATAAAAATGGCTTTTTTTTTTCTTCTTGTCTGATTACATTGGCTAGGACTTCTAGTACTATATTGAAAAGGAGTAGAGAAAGTGGGCAGCCTTGTCTTGGTCTAGGTTTTAAGCTTTTCCTCATTTGGTATTTTGTTAGCTATGGATTTTTTATATATGGACTTTTATTATGTTGAGAAATTTTCCTTTTATGCTGATTTTGCTGAGAGTCTTGATCATGAAGGAATGTTGTATTTTATCAAATGTTTTTTTCTGCATCAATTGATATCATATGAATTTTATCTTTCCTTCTGCTAATATAATATATTACATTTACGGTGTTTTGCAGATGTTGAATTACTCTTGCATCCCTGAAATAAACCCTACCTGGTCATGTTGTATAATCTATTTAATGTGTAATTGGATATGATTTGCTAGTATCCTGTTGAGAATTTTTGCATCTGTATTCATGAGGGATATTGGTCTTTAGTTTTCTTTTTTTGCCTTGTTTGTGTGAGGGGTGAGGGTGATGGAGGCAACATAGAATGAATTTGGGATATTTCCTTCCTTTTGAGTCTTTAGAAATAGTTTGAGGAGAATTGGGGTTAGCTCTCCTTTAAAAGTTTGATAGAATTCAGGGACCAGCAGTTAGCATAATGGCTATGTCGCTGGACTCGCACGTAGTGGACCGCGGTTCACGTCCTGGACCCGGTGGCTTA
>NW_006160024.1:617562-632927 GCF_000334495.1 Tupaia belangeri chinensis
AGCGATGCGCCCTATAGCAAAAACCTCTCCGAAAAAAAAAAAAAGTTTGATAGAATTCAGAGATGAAGGGTCAGACCTGGGCTTTTCTTTGTTGAAAGATTATTTATTACTGATTCAATCTCATTGCTTGT
This sequence comes from Tupaia belangeri chinensis, assembly GCF_000334495.1. Classification (NCBI taxonomy): domain Eukaryota; kingdom Metazoa; phylum Chordata; class Mammalia; order Scandentia; family Tupaiidae; genus Tupaia; species Tupaia belangeri. The sequence goes on from NW_006160024.1 coordinate 617,694, forward strand.
TATTGGTCTACTCAGGACTTCTATGTCTTCCTGAGTCAATCTTGGTAGATTATATGTGTGTAGACATTTGTCCATCTCATCTAGGATTTTTTCTTTGTTGGCAAATAGTCTCAAGTAGTATTCTTCCATGATCTTTTGTATTTGTTATGTCTGTTGTAATATTGCCTGTTTTAGTGCTGATTGAATATATCTGGTTCTTTTCTCTTTTCTTCTAAATTGGTTTAGCTAAAAGTGTGTTGATTTTGGGGACCAGCAGATGGTGTAATGGCTATGTCGCTGGACTCCCACATAGTCGACTGTGGTTTGAGTCCCAAACCCAGTGGCTTAAACTCATGCCGGGCATGTGTGCATGTGTGCCCAAGATCCCAAGAGGAGAATGGAGAAGGGATTGCAGTGTGACCATCCCCCATGGGGGTGATTTCTCGCTTTCTGTCTCTCTGTCTCTGTTTGTCTTTCTGGTGAGTGCAGGCGCCCTATAGCAAAAACCTTCCCCCTCCCTCCCCCCAAAAAAGTGTGTTGATTTTGTTTATCTTCTCGAAGAACTAGCTTTTGGTTTCATTTATTTTCTGTACAGTTTATTTATTCTCTCATTTATTTCTCCACTAATCTTTATTATTTCTTTTCTCCTGATATTTTTGTTATTGTTTTTAAAGTTCTCAGAGGTGTGTTATTAGGTTGTCTATTTTCCACCTTTCCATTCTTTTCCTTGTGAGCACTAATTGCCATGGATTTCCCTCTTATTGCTTCTTTGGCTATGTCCCATAGGTTATGAAAACTCATGTGCTCATTATCATTGGCTTCAATGAATCTTTTTATTTCAGTCTTAATTTCTTCAATGGTTCTAAAGTCATTCAAGAATAGGTTGTTTGATTTCCATGTATTTGTGTGTATTTTTAAGTTTTTTTTCTTTGTAGTTAATTTCAAGTTTAATTCTGCTGTGGTCAGAGAAGATGCTGAATAGTTTCTATACCTTTGAATTTGTAAAGGCTTTTTTTATGCCCTATCATGTGGGTCAGTCTTTGAAAATGTTCCATGAGTGGGTGAGAAAAATATATATTTTTGTGGTTGTTGGGTGGAAAGTTCTATAGATGTCTGTAAAGTCCATTCAATTTATGGTGTCATTTAGATCTTGGACTCTTTGATGATTTTATGTCTAGATGATTGGTCCAAAAGTAACAGTGGGGTGTTGAGATACCCAATGACTGTCGTGTTGCAATCTCTCTCTCCCTTTTGATCTAGCAGTCTTTCTTTCATGTATTTTGGTGCTCCTTTGTTGGGTGGATAGATATTTGTAAGTCTTATGTCTTCTTGGTACATTAGCCCTGTTAGTACCTTATAGTGTCTTTCTGTTTCATTTTACAGTTATTGTCTTAAACTCTCTTTTGTCTGATATCAGTATCATGACTCGGACCTTTTTAAAATTTCTGTTTGCATGGAATATTTTTTCTAGCCCTTCACTTTCAGTCTATGTATGTGAGGTGTGTTTCTTGTATCTAGCATAGAGAGGGCTCCCGTTTTATTTATTTATTCATTTATTTATTATATCCATTCAGCTAACTAGATATATAATATAATAAATATAATAAATCCATTCAGCTAGTTAGTTTCATTAGCTAATTTAATCCTTTACATCCAATGTGATTATCATCATTTGTGGGCACATCCCTGTCATCTTGTTAGCCATTTTCCTGCATGTTTTGTGTTCTCATATTTCTATTTGTCTTTCTTTAGTTTTTCTGGTCATTGGGAAAGTCATGATGCACATTTTTGCATAGAAAAAAACATATTATGACTTTTCTGATGATCTAACAGTATTCCTTTCTGTTCTTCTTGAAGAACTGTGCTAGCTTTCATAAATTCAGTTTTTGTTTATCTGAGAATGTTTTTATTTCTTCTTCCCTTTTAAGGATAATCTTGCTGCATATAATATTCTTGATTGGAATTATTTTTCTTTTGAAGTTTTGATATGTCTTCCTACTTTTTCCTTGCCTGCATTGTTTCAGTTGACAGATTTGATATTGGCCTGATAGGATAGCCTTTGTATGTAACTTGATGATTTTCTCTTGCCATTTTTAGAATCTCATCTTTGTCTTTAATTTTTACCAATCTCTGATGTACCATGGAGAGGATTCTGCTGATTTTATTTGGTGTCTTCATGCTTCCTGGATTTGTAAGTCTTTATGTTGCTCTATATTTGGAGAGTTTTCAGATAATACTTTATAAAAGAGGTTTTCTATGTCTTTACCAGCTTTGTTGCCTCCTGGAATTTCCATTATGAGCATATTTTGGCATTTAATGGTGTCTAGTGTTTCCCATATATTATCTTAATTTTTCTTTTTTTTTTTTTAATTCTTTTTCTTTTTTTGAATTAAGTCAGAGGGTTTGTCTTCTAGATCAGAGATTCTTTCTTCTGCATGGTCCAATCCGTTATTGATGTTTTCAAGGGAGATTTTGATTTTTTGCAATGTATTTTTCAAATCCAGAAGTTGTTTGATTCTATTTTAGGGTATCTGTCTCTTTATAGAATTTCTCATTCATGTCATGGAATGATTTTCTTTTTTTTGTATTACATTTAATCACATATATCTTTGTAGTGTATAACATATCTTTTTCCAGCATGATTATCATGTAAGTCAGTCAAGACAAAGACATTACTCTACACATCATCATCAACAAATAGCTTTTCATTTTTATGTTAATTAAATGTAATTTTTTGGGGGTCTTTTTCTTCTCCTGTTTCCCTCCCTTCCTCCATTACCCACACCCATATTACTCTTAGCCTTACTTTCACTAGAATCTACCATTGACCTCTCTGCTACAATACCTTCCAAACTTTCATTTTCTGCCGTAGAGCACAGATAATCAGCATATATTGAGTAGGGATATACAAAGTTTGTCTTTCATAGTCTGACTTGCTGCACTTAGCATTAAGTCTTCCATATTAATTCACTTTGTATCAAATGTGAGGGTTCATTGTTTTTTATGGCTGAGTAGCATTCCATAGAGTATATATGCCACAGTTTTTCAAACCAATAATCTAGTTTTGGACATTTGAGTATATTCTATGTCCTAGCAATTGTAAATAACGCTGCAATAAACATGGATGTGCAAGTGTTTTTCTCATTGAGGGTTTTTCTATCCTTTGAGTAAATACCTAAAAGTGGAGTTACTGGGTCATATGATAGTTCTATTTGTAGGTTTATAAGGAATCTCCATATTGTTCTCCAAAGTGATTGTACTAATTTACATTCCCATGAACAGTGTACGAGTGTTTCTTTTTCACCACAGCCTTGCCAGCACTTATCATTCTTTATTTTTTTAAATTTTAGCCATTGTGACTGGGGTAAAGTGGTATTTAATTGTGGTTTTGATTTACATTTCTCTTATGATAAGAAACATCCAACATATTTTCATATGCTTTTGGGTTGTTCATATGTCTTCTTCAAAAATTGTCTGTTCAACTCATTTTCCCATCTTTCAATTGGATTGTTTCTTTTTGTGGGTAAGTTGCTTGAGTTCCCTGTACATTCTGGTTATCAGTCCCTTCATGAGGTATAATTTACAAATATGTTCTCCCTCTCTGAAGTATAATTTTTAAATATGTCTTCTCATTCTACATATTGTTTCTTTGGTTGTGCAGAAGCTTTTCAGACTAATAGTTCCATTTGTCTATTTTTTGGACTATTGCCTGTGCTTTGGAAGTCTTCTTTAAGAAGTCTGTGCCTACTCCAAGGTCTCCAAGAATTTTTCCTGTGTTTTTCACCAGCATTTTTATAGTTGATGTCTTATGTTTAAATCCTCAATCCATTTTGAGTTAATTTTTGTGAGTAGTGAGAGATGAGGATCTAGTTTCATTCTTCTGCAGGTTGATATCCAGTCCTTGCAGCACCATTTGCTGAAGAGATTTTATTTTTTCCCACTGGATTGTCTTATGCCCTTTGTCAAGGATCAGTTGGCTGTATGTTTTGGGATTTATTTGGGGGTTCTCAATTCTTTTCCATTGTCTACCTGTTGGTTTTTGTACCAATATCATGCTGTTTTAATTATCACAGCTTTGTAATATGTTTTTGAGGTCAGGACGTTACATGCCTCCTACTTTATTCCTCTTGTTCAGTATTGCTTTGGTGATCCTTTATGCTCTTTATGCTTCCAGACAAATTTTATGATAATTTTTTCTATTTCTGTGATGAATATTTCTGGTAGTTTGATTGGGATTGCATTAAATTTGTAGATTAATTTGGGAGGATTGTCATTTTGATTAAGTTAATTCTTCCAATCCAGGAACATGGGATTTTTTTCCAGTTTTTGTATAATTTTAAATTTATTTTTATACTGTTCTATAATTTTCCTTACAGAGATCTTCGACATCTTTGGTAAGGTTTATTCCTAGATATTTTATTGGTTTTATGGCTCTTGTAAATGGGATTTCTTTTTGAAATTCTCTCCTTTTGTCCATTGTTGGTGTATACAAATGCTGTAGATTTTTGTATGTTGATTTTTGTATCTTGCCACTTTACTATATTAGTTTATAACTTCCAGGGGTTTTTTTCATTGTATCTTGCCACTTTACTATATTAGTTTATCACTTCAAGGGTTTTTTTTCTTGGATTTTGTTTTGGATTTTCTATGTATAGAATCATATAATCTTCAAATAGAGATAATTTAACTTTTCCTATTGGACTGCCTTTTATTTAACTTTCTTGTCCAATTGCATTGGCCAGAACTTCTAGTACTATGTTCAAAAGGAGTGGAAAAAGCGAGCAGCTTTATTTTGCTCCAGTTTTTTAGTGGAAAGGCTTTCAGCTTTTCCTCATTCAGTATGATGTTAGCTATGGGTTTTTCATAGGTGGCTTTAATTGCATTGAGGAATGTCCCTTCTATGCTGATTTTGCTGAGAGTATCATGAAGGGATGTTGTATTTTATCAAATGCTTTTTTTGCACTGATTAATATGATCATATGGTTTTTATCTTGCCTTTTGTTAATGTGATGTATTACATTTATTATTTTGTGTATGTTGAACAATCCTTGCATCCCTGAAGTAATGCTGAGAATTTTTGCATCTGTATTCATCAGAGATGTGGGTCTGAAGTTTTCTATTTTTGTCATGTCCTTGTCTGGTTTTGGAATTAGGATGATGGAGGCTTCACAGGATGAACTTGAGAGGATTCCTTCCATTGGAATTTTTAGAAATAGTTTGAGGAGAATTTGAGTTAGTTCTTCTTTAAAAGTTTTGTAGAATTCAGAAGTAAAACCACTGGGACCTGGGTTCTTCCTTGTTGGGACACTACCTATTACTGATTCAATCTCATTGCTTGTTATGGGTCTATTCAGACTTTGTATTTCTTCCTGGTTCAATCTTGGTAAGTTATACCTGTCCATAAATTTGTCCATCTCTTCTAGATTTTCTTGTTTGTTGGCATATAGTCATTCATAGTACTCTCTGATAGTATTTTGTATTTCTGTTACAACCATTGTAATAATGCCAGTTTCCTTGCTGATTTGATTTATCTGGTTCCTTTATCTCTTCTTGATTAATCTAGCTAATGGGGTGTCAATTTTATTTTCTCTTCTCAAAAAACCAGTGTTTGGAGTTTATTTTCTGCATAGTTTTTTATTCTCTACTTCATTTATTTCTGCTTGAATCTTTATTATTTCTTTTCTCCTGGATTTTTTGTTGTTGTTGTTGTTATTGTCTTTCCAGTTCCCTGAGTTGTGTCACTGGGTTGTTTATTTGCCATCTTTCTACCTTTTTCTTGTGGGCACTGATTGTTATGAACATCCCTCTTATACCTGCTTTTTGCTGTGTCCCATAGGTTATAAACACTTGTTTGTTCATTATCATTGGTTTCTATGAACCTTTTGATTTCAGTCTTAATTTCTTCTATAGTTCTAAAGTCATTTAAGAGTAGGTTGTTTAGTTTCTATGTGTTTGTGAATTTTTGAGGGCTCTTTCTGCAGTTGATTTCAAGCTTGATTCCATCGTAGTCAGAAAAGATGCTAGGTATAGTTTCTATAACTTCGAATTTGTAAAGGCTTGTTTTGTGCCCTCTCATGTGGTCAGTCTTAGAAAATGTTCCATGTGGGGGTGAGAAAAATGTGTATTTGTGGTGGTTGGGTGAAATATTCCATAGATGTCTGTCAAGTCCATTTCATATATGGTATAATTTAGACATTGTATCTCTTTGTTTATTTTTTGTTTAGATGATCTGTCCAGAGGAGTCAGTGGGGTGTTGAGATCCTCTACAATGATTGTGTTGCAGTCTCTCTCTCCCTTGAGATCTAACAGTCTCTCTTTGATGTATTTAGGTGCTCCCTTGTTGGATGCATAGGTATTTACAAATGTTATATTTTCTTGGTGAACAAGTTCTTTTAGTACTATATAAAGTCCTTCTTTTTCTCTTCTTACATCTTTCATCTTAAAGTCTATGTCTGATATCAGTATCTCCACCCCAGTCTTTATTTGGTTTCCATTTTCATGGAATTATCTTTATCCAGCCCTTCATTTTCAGTCTATGTTTGTCCTTATCAGTGAGGTGTTTCTTGTAAGCAGCATATAGATGGCTTCTGCTTTTGTATCCATTCAGCCAACCTACGTTTTTTACTTGGGAAATGTAATCCATTAACATTCAATATTATTATTGCTATTTACAGATTTATCCCTGTCATTTTGTTAGCTATTTTGTCAACTGACTTTTTGTTCTCCTATTTCTCTTTGTTTCTCTTTAGTAATCCTAATACAACTCTCCCCTCAGTACTTCCTGTAGAGCTGGTCTATTATTGGTGAATTCTCCCCCCCCCTTTTTTTTATCTGGGAATAGTTTTATTTGTTCTTCCCATTTAATGGACAATCTTACTGGATATAGTATTACTGGTTGAAATTGTTTGTCTTTTGATATTTGAACACATCTTCTCATTCCTTTCTCACCTGTATTGTTTCAGTTGAGAGGTCTGATTTAGTCTAATGGAATAGCCTTTCTTACTTGACGTTTCTCCATTGCCATGCTTGAATATTGTCTTTGATTTTAATTTTTACCAATGTGGTTATGATGGGCTGGAGAAAAATCTTTTTGTGTGCATTCTATTTGGGGTCCTTTTTATTTATTGGGTCTGAATTTCTCCATGTTTCTCTACATTTGGAAATTTTTTTAGTTAGTAGTTCATAAAAGAGGTTTTCCATGCCTTTAGCAGATTCTTAACCTTCTGAAGTACCCATTATACTGACATTTTGGTGTTTCATGGTGTCTAGAATTTTGTGTATATTGTTCCTCCCCCCCCATTTCTTTGATTTCTTGTATTGTTTCCCATAGTTAGTGAGAATTTGCTGGTTTGTTTTTTTTTCTGGATTTTTTTTCTTCTTTTGGTGATTTGATCTGTGCTAGAGACTTTGTCTTCAGGGTCAATAATTCTTTCTTTCTGTATGGTCCAATCTGCTGTTAATGCTTTTAGGGAGATTTAAATTTCTTGTATTGTATTCTTTGTTTCCAGAAGTTCTGTTTGATTCTTTTTTAGGGTGTCTATTTCTTTATGAAATTCCTCTTTCACATCCTGAAAAAATTTTCTCATTTCCTGGAACTTATTTTTTTTTCTTGCATCTCATTGAGTTTTTTCTCTATGAATAGTAGGAATTCTTTTTCTAACATTTCTATATATTTTCCAGTGCTGTCCACTTTTGGTGAGGGGCTTCTACTCTCACCTGGTAAAGAGTTACCACCTTGTTTTCTCATATTTCTTCAAGATCTGTGCTGATTTCTAGTCATCTGATGCAGTATTCACTTTTTTCTATTTATTGTAGTAGATTCTGTAGTACTGGTGGAGGAAATTTAATCCTTTAGTTCCCTGGTGTGTTCCTATTGAGAGATTGTGTCTCCTAGGTCAGAGCAGTTATGGGTAACTTCTGGTGCTTGGCTCCTCTTCCAAATATCCAGTTCTTGATGAGTTGGTAGCAAACTAAGGAGATATAACCTGATGAAGATGACCCAGTTGCACAGTACACAAAGTGTAGCATGCAGGTTGGTGTACTAAAAATTCTAAAGTGTCTCCCAGGCCCTGAATATGGACTCACCCTAAAGGTCTGCTCAGATGGACTCCTGGCAGGCAGGCAGTCAGGGTGAGCCCAGGTTGCTTGGATGGTGAACGATGGATTCCAAAAGTTCCAAAGTGACTACCAGGCCCCGAGCTTGGACTTACCCTAGAGGCCTGCCAAAACCAGGCTTGAGACTACTGGCGGGTAGGCAGGTGGGGATGGAATGATCTTCTGATCTTCTGGAGTTGGTTGTTCATTTTCTCTTTCATCTCATTGAGTTTTGTTATGATGAGTATTCTGGTATTCTATTTTTGTCATTTCTGGGATTTCTTGTATCGTTTGCCATAGTTGGTGAGAATTGGTGAGAATTTACTGTTTGTTTGTTTGTTTTAGGGAAGATATACTTCTTGATTTTCTCCTATTTCTTGAGGTCCTGCTTTGTTTTCTAGGCAATTGGTGAAGCACTTCTTTTCCCTGCCAATTTGGCAATTTGGGGTAGGTTTCTGGGTCTGCATCCATCACCTGAGGTCCTTGTCCTTCTTACTAGAAGATTAGAAATAGAATATACATTTATTGATGAACAGGGGGAAAAGCACAGGTTGAGGAGGAAAAACAGAAGTTGTAAAAGATATAAGCAATTCAGAAGTAGAATAGAAAATGATACTCCCTTTATGCCCACCTTGTCCTCATCCTCTTAGCATAGTTCCAGTTATAGGGGGCAAATTTCAGAAGATTTCAAAATACAGTGAATGAATGTAAATAAGTAAATTTAATTTAAAAAAAGAAATAATACAGCTATCACCTAGAAAGTGTAAATAAAAAAAAAATCATTAGTGGGACCAGCAGTAGAATTAATGTGTGAATTTACTTTGGTACCAAAAAAAAAATCAAAACCCATGTATAGTTTTTTCATAATACATATATTCCATGAACTTTTTGAGGACACCATATATTCTTCTTACATAGTGCATATATATACACTTACATACATATGTAATATATTAAAATATATTTAATTATTGAAATATTAATTAAACTATATATTTTAAATGTATTTAATCATACTTTATGAATTGTTTTGGTTCTTTTATTTAGCAATATATGACCAGAATTTATTCAACCAGTCTTCTACAGACACTTCTGTTTGTATGTATTTGCTTCATCATTACAAAAACAAGGTTGGGGCAAATAACCTCACATGTGTGTGTTTGTGTCCATATGTGTCTTTTTCTCTGGGACAGATTCTTGGAACCAGAATTGATGTGTACAGTGGTGTGAACAACCTAAAAATCATCAACTATGAAAGACTAAGTAATTAAATTCCTTCTGAGACTGTGTAAGTGGTGCCCTTCCACACCCCTTTACTAAAATTGGACATTGAAAACCTGGTTGATGATAACATGTATAGTATCTTCAACTTGACTGGGGTGAAGTGTATTCATGTTGGGTAAATTCACTGTATATACTGTAGTGATATAAAATGACTGAATGTATAAATTTTAAAAAAAGGAAATAAAGAAAACATGGTTAGCTTTGTTTTCTTTATCATTTCTGGATTAAAAAATCTCTTAGGAGCTTCTTTATGTAGCACTATAAAATTTTCTCTAATTTTTTTGTTCAAAAATTTTATGCTGGGCTTCGACACAGTAGTGCATACTGCTCAGACACTGTGTTTACTGACTGGGGTCACATGAGAGGTCTAGGTGTGATGCCTAGTCTACCCTAAAAGCCAGGTAGGGTATGTACTTGTAATCCCAGTTGCAAGAGGTCAACACAGGAGGATGGTGACATGATGAAGCCCTGTCTTTAAAAAAATAATTATGCTTTTTTCTACCTTGTGCTTTTTAGATCATTTGAAGGTTATTTTTAAGTTTGTATCAGATAGGAATTGAAACTAGTCATTCCTTATTTATTGATTTACCTGCTTAACAACTGTTTGGACTTAGGACCAGTTCTCTAGTGTGGGGAATTCCCTTTCTCAGTCTTCGTCTTAACCCTGCAGTTGTTTAATATTCTCTATATGAGTCATTCACAATCATGCAAGACTACTACATTGTTTTTGTTTGTAAATTTGTACGTTAATATGCACCCTTAGTAGTAGTCAGAATAACTTAAAACTATTATGCTAGATTTATATTATTATGTTGTGGTGTGTTTTGTAGCTTCCTGGTGCTTATCTAATGTATGCCTCTTGAATGAATAGTATTACATTATTCTAGTGTGGCATTGTATCTCTTGAAAGATACATACCATATGGTGTCAAAACACACCACATACGTCTGCCTTTAAATTCCTCGTGTTGACCAATTCACATAACAATCCAGTAGTATGACTAGAACTCGTTTGTTAAGTGAGGAATAGCTATGTTTTTCAAGTGGAGAGCCAACTTTCTCTACATCATTTTGCTTAGCAGTCCATATATACAGGAAATTGTTTAAGGGCTTTTTAGTAATAGTATACTCCACTTATCTAGGATCCTTCCTGTGAAACATGAATTATTTTCATTTTGAGGGTTTGCTAGATTCATTTGTAAAATTTTTATTTATTTACTTTCCAGCATGAATACATTGTATAGTAGTCAGTCAAAGATATTACCATCCATATTTTCAATAACAGTTTTCCATTTTTGTGTCCTTTAAATATTTTGTTTCTTTTTTTCCTTCATTTTCTCGCCCACTCCACCCTCCACATTTCTCACCCCTCCTAAACTGTATCTAGTATCCACCATATTCTATGATTTTGTACCTTCCAATCTTTCAGTTTGTGCCATTGAGTGCAGACATTCAGTATATTTTAAGTACAGATATACAATGCCTCTCTTTCTTAATATGGCTTGCTTCGCTTAACATTAAATCTTCCATATTTGTCCACTTTCTATCAAATGCCAAGGTCTTGTTTTTTTTTTTTTTTTAATTGCTGAATAGTTTTTCATAGTATATATGAGCCGCACTTTTCCAATTCGTTCATCAGCTCTTGGACATTTGAGTTGGAGTCCATGCCTTAACAATTGTGAGTAATGTTGCAATATATATGGATGTGCAAGTGTTTTATGACTGAGTGTATTCCTGTTCTTTGGGTAATATCCAGGAATGGAACTGCTGGATCATACAGTAGTTCTATTTGAAATTCTTTAAGGAACCTTCATATTATTCTCCACAGTGGTTGTACTAATTTACATTTCTTTCAACAGTGTAGGAGAATTACCTTTTCATCATAGCCTTGCTAGGATTTACCAATATTATCATTATTTTTTAATCTTAGCTATTCTAACTGGGATTAGGTAGTATCTCATTGTGGTTTTGATTTGCATCTCCTTTATGGCAAGGGATGTTGAGCATTTTTTCATATGCTTTTTGTCTGTTCATATATCTTCTTTCTGAATCTGTTAAATGCATTTGCCCATCTTTTAATTGAATTTTTTTTTGGGGGGGTGGGTAAGCTGCTTGAGTTTCCTTTATATTTTGGTTATTAGTCCCTTATTTGAGGGAGAGTTTGCAAATATATTCTCCCATTCTGATAGCTGTTTGTAAACTTTAATTATTGTTTCTTTTGCTGTGCAGAAATTTTTAACCTGATATAATCCCACTTGTCTATTTTTGGGATTATTGACTGTGCTTTGGAGGTCTTATTTAAGAAGTCTTTGCCTACTCTCATGTCTCTAAGAATTTCTCCTGTGTTTTCCACCAGTAGTTTTATATCATTTGTTTGAGGTTTTATGTTTAGATTTTGGTCCAATTGAGGTTGATTTTTGTTAATGGTGAGAGTTAGGAGTCCAGTTTCATTTTTCTGCTGGTGGATACCAATTTTTCCATCACCATTTGCTGAAGAGATTTTCTTTTCCTTGTTGGATTGTCTTATTTGGATTGTCTTATGTCCTTTGACAAAAATCAGTTGGCTGTATGTTTTGGGGTTTATTTCTGGAGCTTCTATTCTGTTCCATTGATCTACCTACCTGTTTTTTTTTTTTTGGAGAGGTTTTCGCTATAGGGCACGTGCGCTTGCCAGACAGACAGAGAGAGACATAGAGACAGAAAGCAAGAAATCATCCCCCGGGGGGATGGCCACACCACTGTCCCTTCTCCTTCGTTCTTCTCTCCGGATCTTGGGCTCGCACGCACACACACCCGGCGTGAGTTTTAAGCCACCGGGTCCGGGACGCGAACCGCGGTCGACTACGTGGGAGTCCAGCGACATAGCCATTATGCTAACTGCTGGTTCCCTACCTACCTGTTTTTGTGCCAGTACCATGCTGTTTTGATTATCACAGTTTGGTAATATATTTTTGGATCAAGGAATGAGATGCCACCTACTGCATTCTTTTTGTTCAGTATTGCTTTGGCAATACAGGGTTATTTATGATCCCAGACAAATTTTATGATTTATCCTCTTAATTATGTGAAGAATATATTTGGTAATTTGATCAGAATTACATTAAATTTGGAGATTAATTTGGGTAGATTTGAAATTTTGATTATGCTAATTCTTCTAATTCAGGAACATGGGGTGTCTTTCCACTTTTTGTGTCATTTTGATCCCTTTAAAAATTTTTTCATAGTTATATTTTTAGAGGTCTTTGACTTCTGTGGTTAGGTTTATTCCTAGGTATCTTATTTTTTTGTGGCTGTTGTAAATGGGATTGCTTTCTTCAATTTTTCCTCAGTCTATTCATTGTTGGTGTATAGAAATGTTATAGCATTTTGTATGTTGATTTTATATCCTACCAATTTACTGTATTCATTTATCATTTTCAGGAGTTCATTCATGTATTCTTTTGGGTTTCTATGTATATAATCATTTCATCCACAAATAGAGATAATTTCACTATTTGAATGCCATTTTATTTTATTTTATTCTCTTGTCTGATTGCATTGGCTAGGATTTCCAGTACTGTATTGTAAAGGAGTAGAGAAAGTGAGCAGCCTTGTCTTGTTCCAGTTTTATTCAGCTTTTCCCTATTTAGCATGATGTTAGCTATGGGTTTTTCATAGATGGCTTTTATTGGGTTGAAAAATATCTCTTCCATGCCGATTTTGCTGTCTTAATCATAAAGGGATGTATTTTATCATGGGCTTTTTCTGCAGCAATCTATATGATCATATGGTTTTTACCTTTCCTTCTCTTAATATTATTTATTACATTTATGGGTTAGTGCATGTTAAACTACCTTTGCATCCTAGAATAAAGCCTACCTGGTTTCGGTGTATAATCTTTTTAATGTGTCATTGGATACAATTTGCTGGTATCTTGTTGAGAATTTTTGCATCTATATTCATCAAAGATATCGATGAATGTAGTTTTCTTTTTTGTTATGTTCTTGTCTGTTTTGGGAATCTGTAAAATTTTTTGTGCCTGATGTTATTTAGGTATAAATCTCTGGTGACTTATGAAAAGTATATCATGGCTTTTATAAAAATAATTTTTAACTGAATTTTAATATAACTTGTTTTATTTATAATAATATGTGTATATGTATATATATAAATATATATAAACAGTTTTATTAAAGTATAATTGTCATATATTAAACTGTATATATTTAAAGTGTACTATCAATAATGCCCTATCAATGTATATAGTCATGAAACTATCACCACCATCAAGATAATGAACAAATCCACTGCCCCCTAAATTTCCTCTGTTCCTTGGTAATATCTTTTCCTACCCTCTCCCTTGTCTCTCCCATCCCTAGGCAACTCCACTTTCTGTAACTTTAGATTAATTACATTTTCTAAAGTTTTATATGAACAGAATCATATGGTCTTTACTGTTTTTTCAGTCTGCCTTCTTTCACTCAACATAATTATTTTAAAATTCATTCTTATATTAATAGTTCTTTTTTACTGTGGATTCATAGTCCATTAAATGGATATACCGCAATTTATCTGTTCCCTTGCTGATGGACATTAGACTTTTTCTCGATAGGAGCTATTACAAATAGAGCTGCTATAAACATTTGTGTGGGAGTCTTTTTTATGCACTTATGCTATCTTTTTTCCTCAGGTAAACAAGAAGAGTTCAATGACTATATCAAATAATAGGCATATATTTCAGTTTAAGAGAAACTGATACACTGTTTTCTGAAGTGGTTGTACCATGCTACTTTCTCAGCAGAAATTTGTCAGTTTCAGTTGCACCATATCTCACCAACACTTGGTATGGCTAGTCTTTTTAATTTTAGCCATCTTATTAGGTGTGCAGTGGTATCTTTGTGACTTTCATTTTTATGTGGAGCATCTTTTTAATTGCTCATATTCCATTCATTTATTTTCTGTAGTAAACTGCTTGTTCAAATGTTTTATCTACTTTTAAAAAATTGACTGTTTTCCTTGTTGCTGGATTTTAAGAGTTCTTTATATATTCAAATATTTTTATCAGATAAATCTTTTGCAAATATTTTATCTCAGCTTGTCTTTTTATTCTCTTAATGGTGTTTTTCAAAGAGTAGTTCTTAATTTTCATCAAGTTCAATATATCAATTTGTTCATTTGTGCATTATGCTGTTGGTGTTGTGTCTACGTAATCTTCTCCTAACCCAAAGTCACAATTTGTTTTTTCTGGCATCTCTATAGTTTGGTGTTTTAGTTTAAGCCAATGACTTATTTTTCTTCAATTTTTACGTGCATGTGAGATATGGATCAAAGTTCTTTTTTGTTTGTTTGTTTTAATTTTTTTCTTTTGGTATGTGGATAGCCAACAGTTACCTTTTGTTGTTAACAAAGAATAAGGTAGGATGATAATATGCATTATAGGAGAGGCAAAATTTCACCTCTATTCTCTTAGAGCTCATGGTTGGACCTGAGAATTAAATTAAGATTTAATAAAACAGATTAATGGGAGAAAAGCTTTCACATTTATGTAAGTTTCATAAGACATAGGAACACTTATAAGGAACTGAGAACCCAAAGAAGTGGAAAAATCACACTGAGTTTACACTGGGTTGAGCAAAGAGAGACAATTGTAGGAAATTTACTAAGCTATAGAGGGATGCTAAAGATGAGAATATTTTATTGTAACAAGGACTGTTTATATAGAATTCTCTCAGCTATGATTCCTGTTGAAGAATTCCTCTTTCCTCCTGGTATAGGGAGAGTATCTTTTATTTTTTTTATTTTTATTTATTTATTTATTTATTTATTTGGGGGGAGGGTATCTTTTGAATGAGAGTTTTTTTTTTTTTTTTTTTTTGGAGAGATTTTCACTGTAGGGCGC
>NW_006160024.1:633074-641226 GCF_000334495.1 Tupaia belangeri chinensis
TGGAGAGATTTTCACTGTAGGGCGCGTGTGCTCGCCAGACAGACAGAGAGAGACATAGAGACAGAAATCAAGAAATCACCCCCCAGGGGGGATGGCCACGCCGCAATCCCTTCTCCTCCATTCTCCTCTCGGGATCTTGGGCACGCACGCACATGTGCCCGGCGTGAGTTTTAAGCCACCGGGTCCGGGACACGAACCGCGGTTGACTACGTGGGAGTCCAGCAACATAGCCATTACGCTAACTGCTGGTTCCCTGAATGAGAGTTTTCATCTCCTGTTTTTAGGAAGAAAAGGGGAGGTCAGAATGCCCTTTTTGGACTTGCTGTTTTCAAGAGCCTTTTGTTCAAAATAATCCTTTTCACCAAAGTGGCATATTTTAGGATTGCATATTCTGCCACGTTTCACCATTGATATAAAAAGAGCTCAAAGAGACATTATTAAGTGAAAAAAGTAAGGTACATAACAGTAGGTACTACATGATCCTATTGTGTAAAGAAATGGATAATGGATATATGCATATTCATGTGTGCACAGATTCACATTTACACACACAGGAGCACACATGCTATGTGGTAGAGATTGTCACCAGTAGTTGCTTATGGGATGTGGGCAAGAATGGAAGAGTCTTTCCTTTTTATATCAATTTTAAAAACCATTTGAGGGACCAGCAGGTGACATGGTGATTAAGGCGCTGGACACTCCCACATGGCCGACCAGGGTTCAAGTCCTAAATCTGGTGGCTTGCTTTCTCACTTCCTCTCTCTCTCACTCTCAACCTCTGTCTCTCTCTGGTCAAATTAAAAAAAAAAAAGAATGAATAAATAAAAATAAAATAATAAAAATCCATTTGAATGCATTTCTTTGATATTATAAACCAGTTCTGCATTAAAATTTTTAAATGTATTTTATTTTATTTTATTTTATATATTTAATCACTATACATCACTACAACTTAGAAAGTGAATTTGCCCAGTGTGAATACGCTTCACACCAATTGAGTTGAAGATACCATACACATTATCGTCAACAGATAATCATTGATTTCTGTGTCCCATAAATGTCTTACCTATCTATTTTTTAAACAATTGATCAGCTGCTTTGAACAAGTGTTTTCTCTGATGGCTTCTACCTGTGGACCACAGCATTCTTCCTTACCAGCCTGGACTTTCCCCTAAGATCCTTCTTAACCATGAGTTTCAACATTTGGCTGGATTCAGCTTTGCAGAAGAACTGAAGTTGTTGCCATTTCAGATTTCTGTCCCCTTTGTAGGCCTGGAGTCTTCTCCCAGAACTGTTGTTCAGCTTTCAACTGGAATTTATTGAGCCCCTACAGCAGACCAGCTCTCTTTACTAAAAGCTGGTTTTCGACTGCCATTTCTTCCACTTGGTGGTGAAACCTGCCCATTGCTTTGTTGGCTTCTCTGTGTTACACAGGCTTTCCAGTGTATCACCCAGACTGTTTCCAGTGTGTTCTGACCCAGTGCTGAGGATATAGTTTTGCAGAATGCAGTTTAGGGAATGGTGCCCTATTGGTCATAGTTCTGCTCTCTGTCTCCCCAAAACAGGTTGCCTGCCCCCACATATTAAAGATGATCTGGGGTGGATGAACTTTGACCTGAAAGTGAATTTGCTGAATTTGTTAGCATGTTCTGAATTTTCAGATCTCTCAGCTGTGAGGAGTGGAAACTAGTTTCTTTTAAAAAATATATCAAACTGCTTTTGTACAGAATGTAACCACTAATATAAAGGGGAAATTCTTGACTTCCAGTTCTTCTGCTTGTTCTCACATTTCCATGAGGAAGGAAAACAAAAGCTTCATGCCCACCTCCCACAGCCCATCCAAATGGGGACCATGACACATTTGGGAAATTAGTGTCCTGTTACATTAAAAGTGTGCAGTGAGCCAGCCCTTGGCATGGTGGTTAAGGCAGCTGCATCCCTTGTGACTGATTGCATGAGTCTAGTTCCCACTTGGTGGCATGAGAAATATACCAGGTGAATGTGTGTGTGTGTGTGTGTGTGTGTGTGTGTGCCCAAAATCCCAAAAGAAGGGAGAAAGGGAGGAGGGATTGTGGTGTGACTATTCCCCACCAAGGGGGAATCTCTCTCTCTCCTCTCTCTTTTCTCTTTCTTTCTTTTTTTTTTTTTTTTTGAGAGGTTTTCGCTATCGGGCATGTGTTCTCGACAGACAGAGAGAGACATAGAGACAGAAAGCGAGAAATCACCCCCCAGGGGAGATGGTCATGCCATAATCCCTTCTCCTCCATTCTCCTCTCGGGTTCTTGGGCACACACGCACACGTGCCCAACGTAAGTTCTAAGCCACCGGGTCCGGGACGTGAACCGTGGTCGACTACGTGGGAATCCAGCGACATAGCCATTACGCTAACTGCTGGTTCCCATCTTTCTTTCTGTCTCTATCTCTCTCTCTCCCAGTGAGCACATGCACCCTTTGGCAAATTAAAAAAAAAATGTGTGGGTCACCATTCCAGTTTGAATAGAAACTTCGACCTTCTCTTCTTGGGTAAAATCCAAGATTATTCTTTCCTTTTTTCCTATAATGGGAAGCTTTGCTTACTTGTTGCTGATGGTGGAGGACATCCATTCTTCTCTCCTAATAGGAGACAAAACTCTCAACATACATTTGAAGAGAAAGATAATTATTTGAATAATTTGAACAAATATTTTAAATGCTTTCCAAAAGACAATCTGCTGATAAATGCTTACTTTACTTTTAGATATTTGGGTGCATCTATTTTTCTCCTTGTAGTCTGGTTTTGTAGTCAATAAAGCCTTAGACATTGGCTTCCTCTTGGAGATAATGGTCTCATGGCTGACCCAAATCCATCTCTCATCAACTAGCAGGTCCCATGTCACTACAAAATTACCCCAACAGAGAGCTGGAGAGGATGGCATGTGTTGAGGGTTGACATCCAGTATGGCCTTGACTTATTCTGTGCAAATGATTTAGTTTTGCTGGAATGTAGTTTCTTCTAGAAATTTAGAAATTTACTCATACCTCTCTGGGAGGGTCATTTTGCAGATTAATGGCTGTAATACACATGAATGCACCTAGTAGAATGCCCACATATGGCAGTGAGAGAAACCACTCTGTAAAGTTTTTATTTTCTTTATCCCAAATATAAGGGGCATTAAAGAAATTCACGGAAAAGGTGTATTATGAAAATAGCACATGAATTACACATTTTTTTGCATCAAAAATAAACTCATACTTGAATTCCATTTTTCTGTGAACTTTTTGGTCTCCTTGTACACATACACATAACAACTCCATAATAACTAGGACTTTCTCCACCCCCCTCCATTTCTTAGACATCAAGAAAAAGACAGTGGACTGTAGACTAATGGGGTCAAGACTCTTATAGGGTAATACACTAAAGTCCTCGTGATTTATTTTGCCCTATCTGGACAGCGCTGATAGCTGTTGTTGGCATGGATTTCAATTTTATGAGCTTTAAATCCTTCTACTTCCCTGTTACCTGGGCTGGTGACTAATCACAGCTACACCTGTAGGAGGGGAGGGCATGAGAGAAGCACAATAATCTCATTTGAATTTGAGTTACTATGTGGTTTGCTTAGGAGGAGGAAATTGCAGATTCAAATTGTAATGGAGTTTGAAGGAAATTGTTAGTATCTGGGGGAAACTATGACAGAAGGTGCCATTTAAAACTTATGAATAATGTACAAGCAAAAGGAAATTCATAGTTACCAGAGCACCCTGTCTATCTAAAGAGAATTGCAGTGAAAACCAAAGATGCCAGCCCAGTAGCTTCTGTTCAACAAATTAGCTTAATACCACAGCTAAATTTAGAATACCTTCTGCATGGAGTGTTCCTGAAGTGGGTTTCGTCTTACATTTCAGAAGTCTTCTGTGTTATCAAAATGAACATCTGGGGACATTTTAATTGCTATTTTACATTCAGCTATATAGAACCCTCAAGCATACACAGTATACATTTACCACACGGCTGCACAAACTGCCTCCTGGATGTCTGTATATCTATGATGAGGTGCCAACAAAGCTTCTTCAGTAGCAGCCAATTTCTGATTGGCTGAATCAGAAAATTAACTCCCTCACTGTGTTTTTATTTTTTATTTTTTTAAAATGGCTTTTCTGAGATAGAATTCACCTAAGGTAAAATTTGCCCATCTAAAGTATACTGTGCAATGGTTTTTAGTAGGTTTTTAGTATATTCACTGAGTTGTGCGACATTGCCAAAGCCTAATTTTACATTTTTGTCAATCCCCAAAAGAAATCTGGCATGTTAGTAATCACTCTTAACTATTCCCCTTGCAAACTTCAGATAAGAACTAATCTAATTTTTGTTAGATTATTCTGAACACAGAGTAACAATAAATGCTGGAAACAGAAGTCTCTTTATTTCCTTGATTTAACTATTACACAGTGTATATGTGCTTTGAAAAACTACACTGTACAAAAGTTGTATAATGATAATATGTAAATCAAAAATTACAATTAAAATTATTTTTAGAGCCAGCAAGTGGCATGGTGGTAAAGGCACTAGACTCCCACATAGCTGAACTCTATTTGAGTCCTGGACCTGTGAGAAATCATCTCTCAGGGGGTAGGGCCACACCACAATCCCTTCTCCATTCTTCTCTCAGGATTTTGGGTATGCATGCACACGTGCCTGACATGAGTTTTAAGCTGCAAGGTCTGGGACTTGAACTGCAGTTAACTACATGGGAGTCAAACAATGTATCCATTATGCCATCTGCTGGCCCCAATTATTATATTTTTAATTTGCTATAAGGCATGTGTGAGAGAGAGAGAGAGACAGAGAGAGAGGGAGTGAGAAAGCAAGCTGCCAGGTGTAGGACTTGAACTACTTTGCTCATGCGAGAGTCCAGTGCCTTAGCCAGCATGCTACCTGCTGGCCCCATTTTATTTCTTTCTATATTCCAAATAATATTTTCTTATATGGATATACAGGCACTCCTCACTTAACAACAAAGTTTCTTCCTACCAGTAGGTCATTAAGTGAATTCGCCTATAAGCAAGGAGCTTCAAGGGGGATATCTTGTGGTATGTTGTGGTACTGTAAGGTATGTATTTTTCAATAGCTATCATGTGACACCATACTGGAAAAAAGTAATTCTAGCCATACAAGAAGCATACATCAGGTCAGTGGTGGAAAGTGACAAGACATACCACAATGCAATAATATAAATCTGGCAGAATCTTTCTTTCTTTTTTTTTTTTTTACCTATTATGAATACTACTATGGATACAAAATGAAATACAAATTTATAAACAAAAATCCAAGAAATATATAGGACCCCAAATAGACTCAACCCAAGATGATCATCTCCAAGACACATCATAGCCAGATTGGCCAAAACCACAAAGACAAGATACTAAAATTGGCAAGAAGGAAATGTCAATTTACTTACAAAGGTTATCCCATCAGCCTAATATTGGACCTCTTGTCAGAAATAATGCAGGCAAGGAAAGAATGGGGAAATACAGTCAAAGTGTTAAATGAAAAACAATTTCCACCAAGAATACTATACCCAGCAAGATTATCCTTTATATGGGAAAAAAAGATAAAAAACATTCTCAGATAAACAAAACCTGAAAGAATTTACCAACTCTAGACCAGCTCTGCGAGAGGTTCTGAAGGGAGTGCTATACCAGGTAAACTAGAAAGCCAGCCAGACAGACATAAAAGAATAAAAAACAACCAAGAAAATAGCTCACTTAATGATTGGAACATGTCCAGAAATATTGATAATAATGTTGAATGTTAATGCATTAAATGATTCAATCAAGAGACACAGACTGGCTGAATGGATAAAAAAAAAAACAAACAGAAACCATCTGTGTGTTGCCTATAAGAAACACACTTTATGGATAAAAACATACATACATAGACTAAAAGTGAAGAGCTGAAAAAAAATATTTCATGGAAGCAGAGATCAAAAAGGGCTGGAGTTGTGATACTGATTTCAGACAAAATAGGTTAAAGACAAAAACTGTAAGAAGAGACAAAGAAGGGCATTATATAGTAGTAAATGAGCTAATACATCAAGAAGACATAATGCTTATAAATATCTATGCAGCCAACTCAGGAGCACCTCAATATGTGAAGGAAAGACTGCTAGAGCCAAAAGGAGAGATGGGTTGCAACACTATAATTGTTGGGGATCTCAACACCCCATTATCTCCTTTAGATAGATCTTTTAGACAAAAAATTAGCAGAAAGATACAGGATCTAAACGATACTATAAATCAAATGGGCTTGACAGACATCAATAGAACTTCCCACCCTAAGACCACAAAGTACACATTTTTCTCACCCCTGCATGGAACCTTTCCAAAGATTGAGGGAATGATAGGACACAAATCAAGCCTTTACAGATTCAAAGGCATAGAAACTATATCCAGCATCTTCTCTGACTATGATGGAATTAAACTTGATATTAATTTTAAGGAAAATCCTCAAAAATACATGAATACAAGGAAACTGAACAATCTACATCTAAACGCCTTTTTAACTACTGAAGAAATTAAGTCTGAAATTTGAAAAATTATGGAAACAAATGATAATGAGTACACAAATTTCCATAATCCATGAGTCACTGCAAAAGTAGTCATAAGAGGGAAATTCTAGCAATTAATTCACTTAAGGAAAAGATAGAAAGGTGGCAAATACACATGGAAAGGTGGCAAATATACAATGTAACATCATGTCTCAGGGAATTGGAAAACAACAACAAAAGATGCCAGGCAGAAAGAAATAAAGGTTTGAGCAGAAATAAATGAAATAGAAAATAAATGAACTATACAGAAAATAAATGAAAGCAAAAGCTGATTCTTGGAAAAGATTAACAAGATTGACACACCATTAGCTAGACTGATAAAGAAGAAGAAAGAAAAAAACTAGATAAATAAAATATGTAATGAAACAGGCAACATTTCAACAGACACAATAGAAATACAAAACATCATTAGAGGACACTATGAACGACTGTATGCTAACAAACAAGAGAACATGGAGCAGATGGACAGATTCCTGGATGCATATAATCTATCAAGATTGAATCAGGAGGATATAGAAAACCTGAATAGACCCATAACAAGCCATAAGATTGAACCAGTAATAAATAACCTCCCAACAAAGGAAAGTCCTGGTCCTGATAGCTTCACTTCTGAATTCTACAAAACATTTAAGGAAGAGTTAACCCCTATTCTACTCAAATTATTTCTAAAGATCCAAAAGGAAGGAAACCTAGATTCATTTTAAGAAGCCTCCATCATTCTCATTCCCAAAACAGATAAAGACATGACAAAAAAGGGAAACTACAGACCAATATCTCTGATGAATATAGATGGAAAAAGTCTCAAAAAGATATTTGCAAATTGTATCCAACATATAAAAACAATAATTCATCATGGCCAGGTAGACTTTATCCCAGGGGTCGAAATCTGGTTCAACATTCCCAAGACCATGAATGTAATACACCGTATTAACAGAAAGAAAGATAAAAAATAAAAATAAAATAAAATAAAAAGATCCTTTAAATTGATGTAGAGAGGGACCAGCAGTTGGTGTAGTGGCTATGTTGCTGGATTCTCATGTAATCGATCATGGTTTGAGTCCCAGACCTGGTGGCTTAAACTCGCACCAGGCGCGTGTCCATGCCTGCCCAAGATCCCAAGAGGAGAATGGAGGAGAAGGAATTGTGGTGTGGCCATCTCCCCTGGGGGGTGATTTCTCACTTTCTGTCTTTCTGTCTCTCTCTGTCTTTCTGGTGAGCACACATGCCCTATAGGGGAAATAAAATCATGTAGAGAAAGCATTTGATAAAATACAACATGTCTAGGGACCAGCAGTTAGCGTAATGGCTATGTCGCTGGACTCCCACGTAGTTGACCGCGGTTTGCGTCCTGGACTTGGTGGCTTAAAACTCACACCGGGCTGGGTAGCAGCAGTTAGCGTAATGGCTATGTCGCTGGACTCCCATGTAGTCGACCGCGGTTCGTGTCCTGGACCCGGTGGCTTAAAATTCACGCTGGGCGCGTATGCGTGCATGCCCAAGATCCCGAGAGGAGAATGGAGGAGAAGGGATTGCGGCGTGGCCATCCCCCCTGGGGGGTGATTTCTTGC
>NW_006160024.1:641326-641646 GCF_000334495.1 Tupaia belangeri chinensis
CTCTCTGTCTGGTGAGTGCACGTGCCCTATAGAAAAACCTCTAAAAAAAAAAAACGAAAAAGAAAAAAAATACAACATGCCTACATGATTAAGACTCAGCAAGATTGGTATAGGAAAGTCATTGCTCAACACAATAGAAGCCATATATGAAAAACTATAGCTAACATTATACTGAATGGGGAAAAGCTAAGAGCTTTTCCACTAAAAACGGGTACTAGGCAAGGCTGCCCACTTTCTCCACTACTTTTCAACATAGTGCTGGAAATATTAGCCAATGCGATCAGAAGAGAGAATAATATAAAAGGCATTCACATAGGGAA
>NW_006160024.1:641665-642384 GCF_000334495.1 Tupaia belangeri chinensis
AGGGAAAGAAGAGTTGAAAATACCTCTATATGCAGATGACATGATGGTATACTTAGAAGACCCAAAGGTTTCCAGGAAAAAACTTTTTGAAGTAAGAAATGAATACAGTAAAGTGTCAGGATACAAAATCAACATTCTATATACGAACAAGTTGAATGAGGTAGATCTGAAGAAAGGAATCCTTTTTACCATAACCACATAATATACAAGATATCTAAGGATAAACTTAACTAAGGAAGTCAAAGACCTTTACAATGCCAAACTTAAAAAAGATATTGAAAATGACCCCAAAATTGGAAGTACATCCCATGTTCCTGGATAGGAAGAATTAATATAGTCAAAATGGCAATTGTACCCAAATTTAACTTCATATTTAACTCAATTACAATAAAAATACCAGAAATAATCTTCACAGATCTAGAAAAGACAATCATAGAATTTGTCTGAAACCACAAAAGGCCTTGTATTGCCCAAACAATCCTGCTTAAGAAGAATGGAGTGGGCAGCATCTCACTCCCTGACCCCAAAATATACTACAAAGCTGTGATAATCAAAACAGCATGGTACTGGCACAAAAACAGACATGTGGACCAATGGAATAGAATAGAGACCCCAGAAATAACCCCCAAAGCTTACAGCCAACTGATTTTTGACAAAGGATATCAGTCAATCCATTGGGAAAAGGAAAACCTCTTTAGTAAATGGTGCTGGAAAAACTG
>NW_006160024.1:643082-649400 GCF_000334495.1 Tupaia belangeri chinensis
AACCACTGTGGAAAATAATATGGAGGTTCCTCAAAGGCTTACAAATAGAACTACCATTTGATCCAGCAATCGCACTTCTAGGTATCTACCCAAGGACAGGAGAACGCTCAGTCAGAAAAGCACTTGCACATCAATGTTTATTGTGGCATCATTCACATTTGCTAAGACAAGGAACCAATCTGCATGTCCATGAACAGAAGAATGACTTGAAAAAGTGTGACACATTATACTCTATGGAATATTATTTGACCATAAAAAATAAGACCCTGGCATTTGATTAAAAAGCGGTCGGATATGGAAGATTTATCACTGAGTGGAGCAAGCCAGGCTATGAAACAAAGATAATTGTATGTATCCACTTAATATATACCAACTATCCTCACTCTATGGTAGAGATTGAAATATTGGAGGGCATAAAAGCAGTGAAAATAGTTATGGACGCTGAAGACAGTGTTGAACGGTGTGGTGGGGGGGGGAAGAAGGGAAGAGTATAGAGAAGGAAAACAGGAGAAAAAATAGAGAGAGGCAAGACATTTGTGGGAAACAGAAATGGCTTATTACCTGTTGATGATAGCGTGTATAGTATTCTCAACTGGACTGGGAGAAGTATTTAATGTTAGGTAGATTCTCTTGACAAGCCAAATGATGTATAGCAATTGTATTTTTTAAATAATAATAAGAATGAATAATAATAATAATCTGAAAAAATACAAAAAGATACTTGCTGATGCTGATGTGGATAGTAATGTCTTTGTCTTGACTGACATGCATGGTAATCATACTGGAAAAAGAAATGTTTATACACTTTAAAGATATATATGATTAAATGTAATATAAAAAAATAGTAACAATAAAAGATAAAAATAAAACCAAAAGCAGAATACGTGACAGACTACACTAGTCAGATATGACTTTCAGAGATAAACAAAACAACCCAAAGACCAACATATGGATCACACATAAAAATGTCCCTATAATATTTTGTTATTATCACTTTTAGTCACAATTTTTATAACTGAACTGTAAGAGAACCAAAAATTGATCTTTAGGCAAATCTGTCTAATTAAACAGCTCTTAAACTTTTCTTTAGCTATTATGTCGTGATTACCTGTGAGGAACAAATATTAAAGAAGGCTAGTTATTAATCCATTTTTCCTATTGGTCAGATATCTACCATGTAACATATAACGCATAACATATAAACACTAGGTGTTTATTAAACCATCTGTATTAAATTAAACACAATGTTGCCTGATCAGTAAAAGCCTGGACAAAATATATGTTGGAAATTGTGAAGATCTTTACTTATTAAACTTTTTTTTTTTTTTACCATCTTTGACGCTGACGTGTTTGTCAAAGATTTTAAGTCATGTGAACTTGAAAAGTTTAAATTAATTTGTACGAGTGTTCTTTTTTTTGAGAGATTTTTGCTATAGGGCACATGCACTAGCCAGAAAGAGACAGAGAGACAGAAAGCGAGAAATCACCCCCCAGGGGGTATGGCCGTGCCACAATCCCTTCTCTTCCATTCTCCTCTCAGGATCTTGAGCACGTATGCACACAGACCCAGCATGAGTTTTAAGCTGCCGGGTCCGGGACTTGAACTGCAGTCCTCTACATAGGAGTCCAGCAACATAGCCATTACGCCAACTGCTGATCCCGAGTGCTCTTTTTTTTTTTTGGAGAGGTTTTTGCTATAGGGCGCATGTGCTCACCAGAAAGACACAGAAAGAGAGACAGAAAGCAAGAAATCACCCCCAGGGGAAATGGCCACACCGCAATCTCTTCTCCTCCATTCTCCTCTCAAGCTCTTGGGCATGCTTGCACATGCACCCAGCGTGAGTTTAAGCCACCGAGTCCTGGACTCGAACTGCAGTCAACCATGGGGGAGTTCAGTGACATAGCCATTATGCTAACTGTTGGTCCCTCGAGTGCTCTTTTTTATAAACAAAACTGAAAAAATTCCTTAAGGCCTTTTATTGTGTAGATGTATAACATGTGATATGTTACATAACATATTACATGTATGCATATACACATGTACACATAGAAAAAGATTTAAAAACAATTTCCTAAGTCAGTTTTAAGAGAAAATGCTTGCGATATAACAGGATTTTTTTAAAAAGAGAATTTTCAATGGGAGTTAGAAGCAAATTTAGAAGGATTAAATGAGGACAGAATACTATTTTGTAAATCTATGATCTATTTATGAAGATTTTTTATATATAATGAAATATTGTTAGAAGACCATGTCTCATGGAAATGATTTTGTATAGAAATCTAGTTCCACTGTGTGTCATTTCATGGCAGACATCACACAGATATGTAGATAGAATGCGTGATATTTCAAATGGCCTTGTAGCTCTGCATTTTAAACACCTGTTTTGTTAAGCTGTCTATGGTAGTTTCTAGCTTTTGCAGAAAGCTATTTGTTTGTTAGTATTTTTTTTAAGAATTATTTTATTCAACTTTATTGTTTGTTTATTTCATTTTAATTTGACTAGAGAGGGACAGAATGAGAGAAAGAGAGGGAGAGAGAGAGAATGTGAGAAAAAGAAAGCATGCGACCAAGTCCAGGACTTGAACCACAGCCGGCCATATGGAAGTCCAGCACCCTTAACCACCATGCCACCTGCTGGCCCCTGTTTGTCAATATTTAAATGGGTACCAAATGCTTGATCTAACATTGAATACCACTAGAGAACTTGGAATAGCCTTAGGTGAGACTACTTTGGGAAAAAGAAATGCAGTAGTACAGGCAAATTGTATGGTAGAATCAAAGGGGTAGTAACAACCAATCTGTTCGGGAATGATAAGAGGATAGTAACAATTACACTGTCTGGGACAAGAGATTACATTTACTTAAGAGGCCCACTGTTGGTAGTAAGCAGTAAGCAAAAGTAACATTTGTTCACTAGCATTTATGCCTGGTTTTTAACATAACCAATCCTGGACATTTTCTTTCTCATAAAACTGGAGTTTTAGGTGATATATCAGAAATTATTTATCTATGTAGTTATATAAGTAATACATTTTTGTAATTTTCCCACAATTATTCCCCTTCTTAACATCTTTTTTCTTTCTTTCTTTCTTTTTTTTTTGAGAAGTTTTTGCTATAGGGCACACGCGCTTGCCAGAAAGACAGAGAGAGACAGAGAGACAGAAAGGCGAGGAATCCCCCCCTCCCCCCACCCCGAGAATGGCCAATCTGCAATCTCTTCTCCTCCATTCTCCTCTTGGGATCTTGGTTACGCATGCACACATGCCCAGTGTGAGTTTAAGCCACTGGGTCTGGGACTCGAACCGTGGTCGGCTACATGGGAATTCAGTGACATAGCCATTATGCTAACTCCTGGTCCCTTTTCTTTCTTTTTTTTGAGTAAGGGTTAGGCAGTATTTAGACAATGGAATGGTAGGGCTAAACAGTTTCTAGTGGAAGATAGAGGATCCACAGAATATTCTTTTTTTTTCAGCTGTGGTAATTTGTGCATATATATTTAAATTTATTATCATCATAATCTTGTTTATAATACATTGAATCACATATAACTTTACAGTGTATTTGTATTACATTGTTTTTTCAAAAGGGAATGCCATGCATGTCAGTCAGTACAGAGACATTAATCTCCCCACTTCTACATTCCATATCTTTTCTGTTTTCCCCAATCATTATTTTTATTATTCTAATTATTTTTATAAAACAGTCAATTGTTATTTCTCGTTTTGCTTGTAAAAATACTTTGCCCATCATGAAATACTTCTCAGACCAATCCAGTTGAGAATACTATACATGTCATCATCAACAGTTAATAACCCCTATCTGTTTCTCACTAACGTCCTGTCTCTCTATTGTTCACTTGCTATCTTTCTCTATCCTCTTCTCTTCACTTACCCCATTCCACACTGTCCTATTCTCATTAAGTACCTTCACTGTGTTTATGTCCTCCGAATTTTTGCTCTCTATTATAGAGTGCGGATAGTCGGTATATATTGAGTGGATACATACAATATCTTTCTTTCATAGCCTGGCTTGCTTCACTCAGCAATAGATCCTCCATATCCAACCACATTCTATCAAATGCCAGGGTCTTGTTTTTTTATGGCTAGTATTTTTTATGGTAGTATTCCATAGAGTATATACACCACATTTTTTCAATCCATTCATCAGTTTGTGGACATTTAGGTTGGTTCCATGTCTTGGCAATTGTGAATAATGCTGCAATAAACATGGATGTGCAAGCACTTTTCTGACTGAGCGTTCTCCTGTCTTTTGGGTAAATACCCAGAAGTGGGATTGCTGGATCAAATGGTAGTTCTATTTGTAGATCTTTGAGGAACCTCCATATTGTTCTCCACAGTGGTTGAACTAGTTTACATTCCCACCAACAGTGTAGGAGGGTTCCCTTTTCACCACATCCCCGCCAACACTTATCACTTTTTATATTCTTAATCTTTGCCATTCTGACAGGGGTTAGGTGGTATCTCATTGTGGTTTTTATCTGCATTTCCCTTATGATGAGGGATGTCGAGCATTTCCTCATATGCTTTTTGGCTGTTCGTATGTCTTCCTTAGAGAGACTTTTGTTCAGCTCACTTTCCCATCTTTTAATCGGGTTAATCATTTTTTTTCGCATAAGGCACTTGAGTTCCCTATGTATTCTCGTTATCAGTCCCTTGTCTGAGGCATATTTAACAAAAATATTTTCCCATTCTGAGGGTTGTCGGTTCACACTTGTTACTGTGTCCTTTGCTGTGCAGAAACTTCTTAGTCTAATATAGTCCCACTTGTCTATTTTAGGGATTATTGCCTGTGCTTTGGGAGTCTTATTTAAGAAGTCTTTGCCTACTCCAATGTCTCCCAGAGTTTCCCCAGCATTTTCCACCAGTAGTTTTATTGTTTGAGGTCTTAGGTTCAGATCTTTGATCCATTTTGAGTTGATTGTTGTTAATGGTGAAAGATGGGGTTTCAGTTTCATCTTTCTGCAGGTGGATACCCAGTTTTTCCAGCACCATTTACTAAAGAGGTTTTCCTTTTCCCAATGGATTGACAGATATCCTTTGTCAAAAATCAGTTGACTGTAAGCTTTGGGGTTATTTCTGGGGTCTCTATTCTATTTCATTGGTCCACATGTCTGTTTTTATGCCAATACCGTGCTGTTTTGATGATCACACTTTTATAGTATATCTTGGGATCAGGCAGTGATATGCCCCCTACTCCATTCTTCTTGTGCAGGATTGTTTTTGCTGTAAAAGGTCCTTTATGATTCCAGACAAATTCTATGATTGTTTTTTTTTTTTTTTGTAGATATGTGAAGAATATTTCTGGTGTTTTGATTGGAGTTGCATTAAACATGTAGATTAATTGGGGTAGAATTGCCATTTTGATGATGTTAATTCTTCCAATCCAGGAACATGGGATGTACTTTCACTTTTTTATGTCACTTTCAATATCTTTTTTAAGATTTTCGTAGTTTTCTTTATAAAGGTCTTTGACTTTCTTAGGTTTATCCCTAGGTATCTTATGCATCTGTGGCTAAGGTGAAAGGGATTCTTTTCTTCAGCTCTGCTTCATTCAACTTGTTGTTCATATATAGAAATGCTATAGATTTTTGAATGTTGATTTTGTATCCTGCCACTTTACTGTATTCACTTATTACTTCAAGGAGTTTTTTTCATGGAGAACTTTGGGTCTTCTAAGTATACCATCATGTCATCTGCAAATAAAGATATTTTCAACTCTTCTTTGCCTATTCGAATGCCTTTTATATTGTTCTCTTTGATTATATTAGCTAAGACTTCCAGTATTATATTAAAGAGCAATGGAGAAAGTGGGCAGCCTTGCCTAGTACCCACTTTTAGCTTTTCCCCATTCAGTATAATGTTATCTGTAGGTTTTTCATAGATGGCTTCTATTGTGTTGAGAAATGACCCTTCTGTAACAATCTTACTGAGGGTCTTATTCATAAAGGGATGTTGTATATTATCAAATGCTTTCTCTGCATCAATTGAAATGATCATATGGTTTTTATCTTTCTTTCTGTTTATATGGTGTATTACATTTATAGTCTTGTGTATGCTGAACCACCCTTGCATCTCTGGGATAAAGCCTACCTGGTCATGATGAATAATCTTTATTATATGTTGTTGGATATGATTTGCAAGTATCTTGTTGATAATTTTTGCATCTATATTCAACCATGATATTGGTATGTAGTTTTCCTATTTTGTCTTGTGCTTATCTATTTGGGGAATGAGGATGATGGAGGCTTCATAAAATGAATTTGGAAGGTTTCCTTCCTTTTGAACCTTTAGAAATAA
>NW_006160024.1:650214-659795 GCF_000334495.1 Tupaia belangeri chinensis
GAAATTAATCTTGAGTTTAATTTCATCATGGTCAGAGAAGGTGCTGGATATAGTTTCTATGCCTTTGAATTTGTAAAGGCTTGATTTGTGTCCTAACATGTGATCAATCTTTGAAAAGGTTCCATGCTGGAGTGAGAAAAATGTATATGTTGTGGATGTAGGGCGGAAAGTTCTATAGATATCTGTCAAGCCCATTCAATTTAGATCCCATCATTTAGATCCTGTACCTCTATTTATTTTCTTCCTAGAAGATTTGTCTAAAGGAGATAATGGGGTGTTGAAATTTCCAACTATTATAGTATTTCTCCCTACATCTCCTTTTAGTTTCAGCAGTCTTTCCTTCACATATTTAGGTACACCTGAGTTGGGTGCATAGATATTTATAAGTGTTATGTCTTCTTGCTGGATTATCCCATTTACTCTTATATAATGCCCTTCTTTGTCTCTTCTTACAGTCTTTGTCTTGAAATATATTTTGTCTGAAATCAATATCATTACTCCAGCCCTTTTTCGATTTCCATTTGCGTGAAATATCTTTTTCCAGCCCTTTACTTTTAGCCTATGTATATCTTTATCCATAAGGTGAGTTTCTTGTAGGCAACAGACAGAGGGTTTCTGTGTTTTCTTTTTTTTTTTTCCATTCTGCCAGTCTATGTCTCTTAATTGGAGAATTTAATCCATTGACATCCAATGTAACTATCAATATTTTCATACCTGTTCCTATCATTAAGTGAGCCATTTTCTTGGTTGCTTTTTGTTCTTGTGTAACTATCTGTCTGACTTTTTAGTTTTTCTGGTATAGCACTCCCTTCCAAACCTCTTGAAGAGTTGGTCTGGAGTTGGTAAATGCCTTCAAATTTTGTTTATTCAAGAATTTTTTCTTTATCTTTTTTTCCCATATGAAAGATAATCTTGCCAGGTATAGAATTCTTGGTTGAAATTGTTTTTTATTCAACACTTTGACTATATTTCCCTGTTCTTTTCTTGCCTGCATTGTTTCTGCTGAGAAATCTGATATTAGCCTGATGGAGTGACCTTTGTAAGTAACTTGACATTTCCCTCTTGCCAGCTTTAGTATCTTGTCTTTGTCTGTTGTTTTTGCCAGTCTGACTATCATATGCCATGGAGAGGATCTTCTTGGGTTGATTCTACTCGAGGTCCTATGTATTTCTTGAATCTGGATATTTGAATGTCTTTCTAGGTTTGGAAAGTTTTCTTCCAGAATTTCATGGAATAAGTTATCTATGCCCTTATTATTTTCTTCCTCTTCTGGGATACCAATTATCTGGATATTGGGGTGCTTGATGGTATCCAGTATTCCTCAAATATTATCCTTGTTTTTCTTGGTTGTTTTCTCAATCTTCTTGATACTTTTTTCTAGGTCAGATGTTTTTTCTTCTACACTAGAGATTCGATCTTCTGCCTCATCTAACCTACTTTTAATACTTTTAAGGGAGGTTTTGATTTCCTGTATCACATTCTTCAACCCTAGAAGTTCCATCTGGTTCTTGTTTAAGGTATCTGTTTCTTCTTTCAAATCATGGAAGGACTTCCTCATCTCCTGGAGCGCTCTGTCTCTTTTCTCTTCCATCTCAGTTAGTTTGGTCAGTACAAATATTCTGAATTCCTTATCAGACATGTCCACGACATCTATTGTATTGACTGTTGGTGATGTAGGCTTGATGATTTCCCTTGGAGGAGAGGCTTTTTGTTGGTTGCTCATACTTCTTGAGCCTCTGCAATTGTTCCTAGTCATCAGGTGATCTTTATGTTGTTTCCTAACTTATTTAAAGTATCTCTGAGTGTTAAAAGTTGTGCAGGATTAGAAAATTTGTAATTTCTCTTATGGTTGGCCTACCTGTTGCTCACCAGTACCATGTGATGTTGCCATTGGTCCTGGGTGACCCAAAGTCCTCCCTGTTTCTAAGGAGTGGTGAGCTTCCAACTGACCTAATAAGCAACACCTCTAGAGCAAAGAAAAAAAAATCATGTGGCATGTATTGCACACCACATGCTATTCAAAACACTGAAATTCAGAGAGTCCAAAGGCAAGTGGGGAAGGGGCAGAGGATGAGCGATGGATCCTGCCATAATGGCCTAAAGCCACAGGCAGCCTGGTGTCCGGAACTGCTTGCTGGCTTGAACCAGTTTCCAAGCAGGGTTGCGGGGATGCAAGTTCATCTTAAAGTCCCAAGAAACCAACCTGAAGTCCAGAGATGAGTAGGGGTGGGGATGAACAAAGGTCCCAGCTGTGAGAGCCTGCAACTGTAGGCAGCCTCCCACATAATACTCTTTATTTATTTTTTTTTTGGAGAGGTTTTTATGCTATAGGGTGTGTGTGCTCGCCAGAAAGACAGAGACAGAGAGACAGAAAGCGTGAAATCACCCCCCAGGGGGGATGGCCATGCTGCAATCCCTTCTCCTCCATTCTCCTCTCAGGATCTTGGGCATGCACACACACACACCCAGTGTGAGTTTAAGTCACCAGATCCAATAATCGAACCATGGTTGACTACATGGGAGTCCAGTGACATAGCCATTACGCTAACTCCTGATCCTTCCCACAGAATATTCTGAGAAGAAGCTATGGATGGGGATTGTGAAAGGTAAAAAGAAACTTTTAGTGAGATTAGTATGTTGAAAACTTCCTAATTTAATAAATTCAAGAATAGCATTAACATGTTCTGGAAGGAGTTCAGAGTGTATCCATACCTTTGTAGAGAGAGGCAAACAATTAGGAGCATAATTATTTAATGTAAAGCAGATAGGCAGGACTCCAGAAGTTCCTTGAAAAGAATAATTAGCTTTTTTTCTGCTGTTTTTCAGGGACTCTAAAAGCCTAGGTACTCATTAGAATATTTTCCATGGGAAGCAATCTTGAAACTGTGAACGACAAAACTGAAAACAGTGATAACAGACAAAGTATACAGATGAACAGACAGTTAGTTGTTTTTATTGTATGTAGCATTTAAATATAATTATCTGACTTGTACTAATGGCATTACATTAGTATAATTAGCTTTATTTATTGCTATTATTTATTTATTATTTGTTACTATTTATCTATTATTACTATTTATTATTTTTTTTTATAGCCTGGGGAATTCGACACCTCTGGAAAGCCATTAAGGTTGTAAATTTGTATGTAGGACTTAACATATTTACCAGTATACTTAAGCTCTTAGCACACTTAGCTTTTAGTATATATCAGCAGCTTATGAATATGTAGTTTATAAATAAACAACTGTTTAACAAATGTTTTCAATGTCCTGACAAACTCTAATATAATCAACCACCGTCTCCCCCTTTTTTTTTTGGTGTGGGGTAATAGCTGCTCTGTAAGAGGCATTAACATTTTTAAAGGCCAATTGTTTCAACAAAATTTGTACTGTAGAACAATGTTTCTGCATGTGTCCAAGGGTCACAATGTTTGCTTAGATTTGGGCCACTCCCTGCAAATGAGCATATTGCAACCCATTAATTATGAATACCACTCCCTTATCAGACAGGATTTGCAAATGTTTTCACCCGTTTTGTGGTTTGTCTTTTCACTGTCTTGATGATGTCCTCTGAAGTACAAAAGTTTTTTACCTTGAAGAAGTCTATTGTTTTTATTTTGTTGCTTTTGCTGTTAGTATAATATTTAATAAATTATTACCTGGAACCATTTAGTATAATATTTAAGAAATTATTGCCTGGGACAAGCAGATGGTATAATGGTTATGTTGCTGGACTTCCACATAGCCACTGCAGTTTGAGTCCGTTACCCAATGGCTTGAAACTCATGCTGGGTGCATGTGCGTGTGTGCCCAAAATCCCTAGAAGAGAATGGAGGAAAACGGACTGTGGCGTGGCCATGACTGCTGGTGGTGTGAGAGGGTGATTTCTCACTTTATGTCTCTCTGGTGATGCACATGCCATATAGAAAAAATATCTCAAAAAAAAAAAAAAAAGAAAAAGAAAAAAAGAAATGAATACCTAATCCCAAACTGTAGATTTCCTTCTATAATTTTTGTTCTTAGATGTTATAGTTTCAGCTCCTAGATTTAGATCTCTGATCTATGTTGAGTTAATTTTATGTATAGTGTGAGAAAAGGCTCTGACTTGATGCTTTTGCATGTTGATATGCAGTTATACCAGTGATATTTATGCTTTTGCATGTTGATATGCAGTTATACCAGTGATATTTATGCTTTTGCATGTTGATATGCAGTTATACAAGTAATACGTGTTGAAAAGACAATTCTTTCACCATTTGTTTGTCTTGATGCCCATGCAGTTATACCAGTGATATTTATGCTTTTGCATGTTGATATGCAGTTATACCAGTGATATTTATGCTTTTGCATGTTGATATGCAGTTATACCAGTGATATTTATGCTTTTGCATGTTGATATGCAGTTATACCAGTGATATTTATGCTTTTGCATGTTGATATGCAGTTATACAAGTAATACGTGTTGAAAAGACAATTCTTTCACCATTTGTTTGTCTTGATGCCCTTGCTGAAAAGTTAGCGAGCCATAATTATAAAGATTTATTTCTGGACTCTCAATTCTGTCCTGTTCATCTGGATTTTATCCTATGCCACTACCACACTATCTTGATGACTATAGATATGCAGTAACTTTTCAAATTGAAAAGTGTGAGTACTTTAACATTATTCTTTTCTAAGATTATTTAGGCTATTCTGGGACCCTTTTCTTTCTTTATGAATTTTAGGGGAATCTTGTTGATTTCTGGAAACTAAGGAAGTTCGGATTCTGATGGGGATTGTATTGAATCAATAGACAAATTCAGAGAGTATTTCCATCTTTTTTTTTTTTGTAAGTTTCTTTATTTTTTCAGAGAAAAAGAGAGAGAGGAAGAGAAGGGGGCACACTCAACATGGTCTTAATGCTGCAATGCACTCACAACCTCATACAGCCTAAATCAAGGGTATGTATGTGTCTTATGAGTGCAGGGTGACTCAGGATGAGAACTTGAGACCTTACCATAAGGTTTCAAAATCTCTGACAGTTACATACCACTGTACAACTGCAGTTGGATATCATCCTAATAATATTAATGATTTCCTTTATTTAAAAAAACATACTTCTAAACAATTGTTTTGCAATCTTTGTTTCCTAAGCCCAGTATCTAGGTAGCCTCAAAGGCAATTTTTATTGCCTGTTTTTTTTTAATTTTTCCCTGTTTGTAGTTCACAATTACCTGCTTTTTGTGTATGTATTTTGTGATATTTTAAAAAGTAGAATGTTTTGAGACAAACGGGTGGCATGGTGGTTAAGATGCTGGACTCTCCCACATGGCTGACCATGGTTTGAGACCCAGACCTGGTGGCTGGCTTTCTTGCTTTCTCTCTCTCTCTCTTTGTATCTCATTCTGGTTAAAGTAAAATAAGTGAATAAATAAATTTTAAAAACTAAATAAAAATAATTCTTTTTTAAAAAGTAGAATGTTTTAAATAATTTAGTAACTCTGGATACTGGTTTCCCTCTTAAGGGGCTTTTTGTTTGCTTATTTGTTTAGTGACTTGGCTGGCCTATTTAATTAAATCTATTTTTCTTACAATGTTAAGTCTCTGATGTAGTTCCTGAGAGAGTGCAGTCTTGAGCATATGACTCTCTCTTTGAGTGCCTAGGATGACGATGATGTCAGCTGGACCCTGTTTGACTCTCTTTCTGTCATCTCCTCCATAGGGTTTTGGATGGTCTTCCTCTATTGGTCTCATGCTAGTCATTAGCTCCCATTAATTGCTAGCTTCTTGCTGTATTGTTTTTCAACAATGTCTTGGAGCATATTATGCCACAGTCTGCCCAAATTAAAGTGGGGTCCCTTTGCAGGGGTAGAGTGTTGCCAGTCTTGGAGGCTACTCCAACTCCTAAGGGCTCTTCTTAGCTGTCTCTTTCTCTGACTCTTTCTGTTAAACTTGTAGCTGACCTACCATTTCTGTAAGATTTCATCTTTTAGCTTGGTGCTCAAGGAAACATGGACCTATCAGAAACTCTCACTTGATCGTCACCAAGATATTTTTATTTATGAGTCATAGGCATGATCTTCTACAGGCTTTGCTCCAAATAAAGTAGTCACTTTAGGCAAACTGATCGAACTCTGTTCTTATGGCCTGCCTCTACCCCCAGGCAGAACCTCTGTACCACTCTGTCAAAGCTGGGGTTGGCTTGCTTCCCCCGAAATGACATCCCTGCTTTCCGAGTAGGACTCCAAATAGGGGTGGCAACTTCTAGTCTTCTCAGATTATCCTTCCTGGTGTGAGACCTACTCCCTAGAAGTAAACTGGGGTGGGAAGTTTGAGATCTGGTATTCTAAACTTCTGCATCTGGAATAGAGCTTCTGCCCTATGACCGAGAGTTGGGTAGGGGAAGGGAGCCCTAGTATTTTGGTTGTAACTGCCTAGAGTAGAGCTTCTGTATATAGAGTAGGGCTAAGAGATGCCAGTGGTCTACTTCTGCGAGGGTTAAGCCATACCCTTGAGCTGGGGTTAGGGTGAGGTGGAGCTCCACCTTGGCCACTTCTGCCCAGAGTAGAGTTTTCATCATACTGAGCTATTGGAAAGAGGGAGTGCATATGTGTGGGTTGTGGTTCACATTTACAGATTCTTATGGCTTTTACTGAAATTTAGATATTTTCGAGTGTTTCTATTTGCTGTAAGTCCTAAGATAGCTTCCTGAGACCTTAAATATTGTCTTAGAAATCTTTTTCAGCAATGAATCAAAAGTGTTTTGGTATCAGTACCATTGCATGCAGGTCAGAAAAAGAGGTGGAGTCCAACCAGAGATAAAAAGTGGTATTCCTCCGTGAGCAAAGCTCAGAAGTCTGCGTTATCTCAGGTCCAGTACATGATGGAGTATGCAAGGACCCTGGTCTCCTGATGCCTGTTACGTCCTCTATGGTCCAGCTTTTAACAGCCTCCTGGAGCTTTCTTGAAACACATTCACCCAGGTTGTCACCTTGTGTTGCATTCTTTGGCATCTCATGGTTTGGATAATTTCCAGTGTCTGAAGATCTTATACAAAAACTCAAATGACCTTGTAGAAGTTTATTTCCAGGCAGTAACCCTGAAAAACAAATGAATTATTTTTGTCACAGGCATAATACATTGTTAATTTTGGAAATGCTTTTTGTAACAAAAACAAATCAGGTTGTTTTCTTTTGAATTTTCAATTATGTGCAAGGATACATCAATACAAAGAAATGAAATGGGCCTTTCATAACCCAAAGAACAACATTGCACTTTGGGTTGACCCAGGAGAGGACTGGAACCAGGTAACAGATTAGGTAGACAAAGGGTAGTAGTGAAATCTGGGTGGCAAAGGAAGACTGTCCTGGAAACCTTCAGATGTAGAAGGCACGAATATGGGTCTATCTATGGCTAAAGGGCAGCAGACCAGGGGCGCATCCTTTGGGCAACTACAGCTGAGGTGACCTTTCAATGCTGTGTTCTAGTCCTTGACGACAGATGTGTTCATCCAACACCTGACGTCCAGATGTTGATTATAAATGGAGACCAAAACTGGGTAGTGAAAAATTTTCAAAAGGAGGGTGAAGTGTTATTTTGTGTGTGCGTGTGTGTTTTGGGGGGAGGGGAGTTATTACAATATAGACCTACCCACAGAGATTTTTTTCCCCTTTAGACAAATATTCCCTGGAGGCACATACTCTGTTGCCAACAGAACAGCAAAGTTTTCTTTTACTTATTACTTCAATATTAGAATCAAAGATGAAAAAGAATGCTTGGAAAAAAGCTGTATTTAGGGAGGCTTAGGAATTGTATTAATTTCCTGGCAGATTAGGAATAAAGTGGAAGAGAGGTTAAAGCAAGGACTTGTCTTCGACGTTGATTCCAAGGAGGAAGATCAAGGGAATTGCCTGGAACCAGGGATGGCTATTTTAAACAGATATAAA
The DNA here is from genome assembly GCF_000334495.1 of Tupaia belangeri chinensis. Classification (NCBI taxonomy): domain Eukaryota; kingdom Metazoa; phylum Chordata; class Mammalia; order Scandentia; family Tupaiidae; genus Tupaia; species Tupaia belangeri. The sequence goes on from NW_006160024.1 coordinate 658,139, forward strand.
TGAGAATCTGTTCACCTTCATAGATTCTTCTTGGGTCAGCCTAGTGGCACTTGCTGTAGTTCACTGTGTTGGTAGATTTATTCCTGTAGCCCATTGGGGGTAGACCTACATATTTCACCTCTGTTTATCTCTAGAAGTTAAAATAACCCAAAAGATGACATAGGTGAAAGAAAAAAGTGACCCATCCTTTCATGTAGTTTTAAAAAATCCATAAAAGGAAAAAAATCCCAGAGAAAAATTATTAGTTTAAATTGTTTGTATAAAAATTTTAAAATATACATATTTCAGAAGCAAAGCTAAAAAATACATAGATACAGATCTAAACATACATGACAATAGTTTGACTTCCTTAATATATAAAGAGGTTCTTTAAATAAGCAAGATAAATTCTAATACCTCAGTATACAAATTGGCAATTGATCATTTTAAGATGACAAATGCATGGCTAATAAATAGGTAACCAAACTAAATAAGTTGTCATTCAAAATTATTAATTACCAGAGGGTTCATGTTCTCACCAGAGAAAGACAGACAAACAGACAGAGAAAGGAGAAATCACTCCAAAGTGAGGTATGGTCATGCTGCAATTCCTTCTTCATTTCGCCATCTGTCAAGATTTTGGCATGTGTACACATGCATTTGGCATGGTTTTTGAGCCACTAGGGCCGGGATTTGGACTGCACTTGGCTATGAAGATCTGGCTCCTTTAACCATGAGGCTGTAGGGCCAGCCCAATAAATTAGGCAAGAAAGGCAAGTTAAAATGAAATAATATTTTACTTTGAATTAGCAAAAATATTTGTAAGATAATATTCAGCTTTCTCAGGAATGTATTAAGATGATCAAGTTTATACATTTGGAGAAGAAATAAAATTGATGTAATTTTTCTGGAAAGTGAGTTGATAATATGTGTCAAGAGCTTTTAAAAAAGGTTTACATCTCAGAAACCAGAGTTGGCATAATGGCTATGTTGTTGGACTCCCACGTAGTCGACCGCGGTTTGAGTCCCAGACCCAGTGGCTTAGACTCACACAGGGCACGTGTGCATGTGTGCCCAAGATCCTGAGAGGGAATGGAGGAGAAGGGATTGCAGCGTGGCCATCCTCCTTTGGGGGTGATTTCTTGCTTTCTGTCTCTGTCTCTCTCTGTCTTTCTGGTGACCACACGTACCTTATAGCAAAAATCTCTCAAATAAAAAAAAAAAAAAGATTTACATCTTTGATTTGGTATTTTTTTTCTAGAAATTTACCTTAAAATAATCATTAAAATTGTGACTTCAAGTGTATTTAATGATATGTGAAATTATATACAATGAAATCTTCGGAAAACAGAAAAGCAAGATATAGAATTCTTTGATAGATGATAGATACATAGTGAAATATATTAATATATATTGGATATATGTGTCATCTCTTATTATAATCTGTCCATTTTTCTTTTTCTCATGTGAGATGTCTTTAATTTTGCATGCATATATCACATGATATTTTCTTATCCCTATTCAATTTTATTAAATCAGTGGTAGGGAAACAGCAGTTAGCGTAATGGCTATGTTGCTGGACTCCCACATAGTTGACCGTGGTTTGCGTCCCGGATCCAGTGGCTTAAAACTCATGCCGGGCGCGTGTGCGTGCGTGCCCAAGATGCAGAGGAGAATG
>NW_006160024.1:659844-665051 GCF_000334495.1 Tupaia belangeri chinensis
TCTGTCTCTGTCTCTCTTTATTTATATGGAAGCCAAATAATCTCATCAAGTTCCTTACTTCTTCCAAGTGAATTTTCTTTTTTTTCCCCTTTCTTTATTATTATTATTATTTTTAGGTTTTTTTTCATAGGTCATGTGCTCACTGGAGAGAGAGACAGAGGGAGGAAAAGTAATAAATCCACCCTTCCCCCCTGCCCAGGGGTGATGGCCACACTGCAATCCCTTTTTTTCCATTCTTCTCCTGAGATTTGTGGGCACCCACGTACATGTGCCTGGCATGATTTTTCAAGCCATTGGTTCTGGGTCTGGAATCCCCATGATTGGCCATGTGGGAGTCCAGCACCTTAACTACCATGCCACTTGCTGGTCCCATCCATGTGAATTTTCTAAAATTTATTTAAAAATTTGTCCTTTTAGGAAACTTGCAGTAGGACTTACATTTTTAGGAAGGTGGAGCAGATGCACTTTTCTCTCTTTTCCCACTAAAGACAACTAAAAAAACGTAGATGTTATCTATAAAATAGGCATAAGAGCCTTTGAATGGTGGAGACAAGAGGGCAGACCTGGTAGGTTCTTGAAAACAACATGGTAAGGAGACTCCTGGTTTTCTTTTTGCTTCGTATATCCCAGACTGGTATTGGTGAAGTTGACCACATAGAAACACTAATAGGAAAAGACTTGAAAAAAAAAAAAGGAAGCCCCAATTAACTCTGGTTTTTTTTTTTGTTTTGTTTTGTTTAATCTGGAAGACCAGAAACAAGACACCTAGCAAGACAGAAAACTTAAGCAATATATTCTACTTCAAACATCACAGAAAGGACTGTGGCTACATTCCTTATTCATGCCAGCAAAAAGCCCAGTGGGGAGCCTGGATTTCAGCCTGCCTCAGATTGTAATGAGGTTCCTTAACTCTGTCACCACTATGGTGTCAGAGAAAGGCCGTGCAGGGAGTTGGGACTTGCAGCTCTGCCAGGAGGCAACAGGCCCTGGCCCCTGTGGGGTCAGTGGAGGCCGTGTGCAGAGCTTGGACATCTACCCCTACCTGGATGGTGGCTTCTGCTGTAGTAGTGTGAGAGGAGGCCTACTGGACAGTTAAAGCTTTCACTGCCACTCAGAAGTGACCCTGTACTCATGGCCATACTGGAAGAAATTAGATGGGGAGCCAGAACTCTGCCCTCCCCAAGCAGTAATGAGAGCTCACGATAGTACCAGAGAAAGCCAGAGGTTTAAATAAGATCTAGAATCTCACTGTATCATGAAAATGTGCATGTTTTAAGTAAAAACAATTCATATTGTCAACAATCAGGAATATCGCAGAGTGGATGGAAAAGGTGCCTACAACGTAATGACAGACATTAATTTGAAAAATATTCTTTTTTGGGGGAGATATTTTTGCTATAGGGCTCACGTGCTTGCCAGAGAGACAGAGAGAAACAGACAGAAAGAGAGAAATCACCCCCCAGGGGAGATGACCATGCCACAATCCTTTCTCATTCATTCTCCTCCTAGGATCTTGGGCACACATGCACATGCACCCAGCGTGAGTTCGAAGCCACTGAGTCTGGAAATTGAACCACGGTCTGCCATGTGGGAGTTCAGCGATGTAACCACTACATTATCTGTTGGTCCCAAACTGAAAAATATCCTGAAGTAGCCATCATAAAAATGCTTCAGAGAGGGAACAGTAGTTAGCATAATGGCTATGTCGCTGGACTCCCATGTAGTCGACCGCAGTTCAAGTTTCGGACCCGGTGGCTTAAACTCACACTGGGTGCATCATGTGCGTGCATGTCCAAGATTCCAAGAGGAAAATGGAGGAGAAGGGATTGCGGCATGGCCATCACCCCCTGGGGGATGATTTCTTGCTTTCTGTCTCTCTGTCTCTCTCTGTCTTTCTGGCGAGCGCTCGTGCCCTGTAGCAAAAACCTCTCTCAAAAAAAAAAAAAAAAAAAAAAAAAAAAAAAGCTTCAGAAAGTAATTACAAACATGCTAAAACAAGAATAAGTAGAAATATCAGAAAAAATAAGAGAGCTTAAGCAAAGAAATGGAATATATAAAAGATAACAAAATGGAAACATTGGAATGGAAAAGTGTGATGACCTAAGTAAAAACAAACAAACAAACAAGACCCTCAGCAGTGAATCTCAACAGCAAAAGGAAAGGACAGAGGAAAGAATTAGTGAACTGTAAGATTCAGTGAAGGAAATGACCACATCTGAACGCCTTAGAGAAAATATACTAAGTAAATAAATAAATAAGAAGGAAAAAGAGAGAACTACAGCTATGGAACCTGTGGGACTGTAACAAAGGATTGAACATTTGGGTTCTTGAAGTCCCAGAAGGAGATGAGAAAGAAGAAAAGGCTGAAAAAGCACTCGAAGAAATAATGACTGTACACTTCTCAAATCTGCCAACAGATGTAACCTACAGATTCAAGAAATTGAGAAAATTCTACATAGGATAAATCCAGGAAAGTTCACATAAACACACATCATAGTGAAAGGTCTGAAAATAAAGATAAAGAAAAAAATCTTAAAAGCAGTAGTGATAAACAATTTGAATCATAGCAGATTCTCCTCAGAGACTAGGGAGGCCAGAAAGAAGTGGCATGACATCTTTCAAATGCTGAAAGAAAAGAGCAATTAAGCCAGAATTCTACATTCAGCAAAAATGACACTTAGAAATAAAAGGGAAATCAAAACATTTTTCAGAAGAAAAACTGAAAGAATTGGCCACCAGGAGACCTATCCTAAAAGGCTACCTAAAGAAAGTTCTTTAAACAGAAAAGAAACAATAAAAGAAGGAGCCTTGAAACATTGAGAGGAAAGAACAAGGTAGGCAAAAATATAAATGAATACAAAAGACTTTCCTTCTCTTGAATTCTCTCAATTATGTTCGACAATTGACGCAAATGTTATTGCAATGTCTGATGAACCTAAAAGGAAGCAGGAGAAATAAATCAAAGGGATGATCAGATAAGAATGATAGAAAACGTCAAACTTCAGCCCTAACATATCAATAATTATATGAAATGTAAATGGTCTAAATCAGTTATAAAACCGAACTTGGCAAAGTGAATGAAAAAACATGACTTCACTGTATGCTGTCTAACCCACTTCAAATATAACAGTATAGGCGGGTTGATTGGAAAAGAATGGAAAGAAATATAGTGTACAAATATTAACAAAAAGACCGAAATGGGACCAGCAGACGGTGTAATGGTTACGTTGCTGGACTCTCACATAGTCAACTGTAGTTTGGGTCCTGGACCAAGCAGCTTAAAACTCACACCAAGAGCATGCGCATGCATGCCCAAAATCCTGAGAGGAGAATGGAGGAGAAGGTATTGTCGCATGGCCATCCCCACTGGGAGGTGACTTTTTTGCTTTCTGTCTTTCTGTCTCTCTCCCTCTGTCTCTCTGGCAAGCACATATACTGTATAGTAAAAATCTCTCTCTTAAAAAAAAGGAAAGGCAGGAGTCGCTGTATTAATTTTTATATAAAGTGGATTTCAGAACAACTCTTATTCAACATAGCATGGAAATTATAGCCACTGTAATAAGCCAGGAAAAGAAAATGAAAAGCATATAAATAGGGGAAGGATTAATAAAATCATCCCTCTATTCCGATGGCATGATTGTTTATGTAGAAAATTCCAAGTCTCTACAGAAAAAATGAAAAAGTTCAGAAAAAGCAAAAGATACAAGATATGTATGCAAAAATTAATATTTTTTAAATTAGTATTTTTATATACTAGCATTGAACAAAGAGTGCTGAAATTTAAAATATAAGATTACATAAAATTGCTCAGAAAATTTAAATACTTAGGTACAAATCTAACTTTTATGCTGAAAACTACAGTATTCCTCATAAAATTTAAATACTTAGGGAGGCCAGCAGATGGTGTAGCGGTTACATCATTGGACTCTACACAGCCAACCGTGGTTCTAGTCCTGGACCTGGTGGCGTAAAACTCGTGCTGGACATATGTGTGTGTGCCCAAGATCCTGGAAGGAGAAGGAAGGAGAGGGGATTGTGGAATGGCCATCCCCCACTGTAGGGTGATTTCTCACTCTGCCTCTCACTGTCTATCTTTCTGTCTATCTGGCCAGTGCACATGCTTTAAGGCAAAAAAATCTTTAAAAAAAATTGAATACTGAGGTACAAATCTAATAAAACATACTTTTATGCTGAAAACTATAAACTGTTGAAAGACACCAAAGAAGCCCCAAGAAAAGTGGGAGCTGTATCATGCTTGTGGACTGAAAGATTGCTATTGTTTTAAGAGTCGATGGGGGAACCAGCAGTTAGCGTAATGGCTATGTCGCTGTACTCCCACGTAGTCGACCGCGGTTCACGTCCCGGACCCGGTGGCTTAAAACTCACGCCAGGCGCGTGTGCGTGCGTGCCCAAGATCCCGAGAGGAGAATTGGAGGAGAAGGGATTGCGGCGTGACCATCCCCCCTGGGGGGTGATTTCTCGCTTTCTGTCTCTATGTCTCTCTCTGTCTGTCTGGCGAGCTCACGCGCCCTACAGTGAAAATCTCTCCAAAAAAAAAAAAAAAAAGAGTCGACGGGCATCCTTATCCTTTAAGGCTGTGGACTGAGATAGGTAGTGGAGGCAGCCAGCAGCTTCTTGGGCAGTTGTCACTACAGAGAGTGAGTTGGAAGCCAGCCTGGAGCATAAGAAATGGACACGCTGGCCCAGCCACCATGGTGCACAGATACTGCCACCACTTGGAGGGCTGAAAGCAGCCCGAGAGGCCCAGCTTTCGTTCCTGGGCCGATGTGAGCACGCGGACATGTGCCTGTAATCCTGGTCAATTGGAGGCTGGAGTGGGAGGATTCCAACATGACGAAAAGAAAATCTCTCTCAAAAACACCTATTACTGTCCCTCTCTCTCTCTTTCTTCTTTCTCTCATAAAAGAAAGAGAACGGACATACATTCAAAAAAGTACTTTCCTTGGCTATTATCGTTTGATGCACGCCAGTAGAGAAGGGGGAACCTGGGGAGTGTTGGGCTCAGGACTATCTGTCTTTTTCTATTTATTCATTTATTGTGATTTTCAAGTCACTGAGTCCAGGACTTGAAGTGTAGTTGGCCATGTGGGAATCTGGCACCCTGACTACCACGCCACCTTGCTAGCCACTATATTCAGTTTTTTTTTTTTTTTTTTGGGGGGGGGGGGTTTCTCTATATAGCGGGT